>NC_085032.1:15862138-15910579 GCF_963692335.1 Osmerus eperlanus | reverse complement strand
GCTCAGGGGCAGAGAGATGGAGAATGGAGGAGCAGAGAGAGAGAGAGAGAGAGAGAGAGAGAGAGAGAGAGAGAGAGAGAGAGAGAGAGAGAGAGAGAGAGAGAGAGAGAGAGAGAGAGAGAGAGAGAGAGAGAGAGAGAGAGAGAGGGAGAGAGGGAGAGAGGGAGGGAGGGAGGGAGGGAGGGAGGGAGGGAGGGAGGGAGGGAGGGAGGGAGAGAGAGACAGAGACACAGAGACACAGAGAGAGAGGGAGAGAGAGACAGAGACACAGAGAGAGAGGGAGACATGGACAAGTGGATGGAGAGACAGAATGACTTGCAGACAGCTGCAGAGAAAGAAATATGAAGGAAAGAAAGAAAAGAGACAGCAGAATTGACAGAGGGAGAGAGGGGGGGGTAGTGCAGGGGGGGAAGAGTGTAGATTGCTTTTCAGAAGAACTGGTTTTGGTGAGCACAAACAATTTCTGTCGTACAATGTAGCATCAGTAGCACTGGCTGCAGAGAGGGAGAGAGAGAGAAAGAAAGAGAGAGAGAGACATATATATATATATATATATATAGAGAGAGAGAGAGAGAGAGAGAGAGAGAGAGAGGGAGATAGAGAGAGAGAGAGAGAGAGGGAGATAGAGAGAGAGAGAGAGAGAGAGAGAGAGAGAGAGAGAGAGAGAGAGAGAGGGAGGGGGAGGGGGAGAGGGAGAGGGAGAGGGAGAGAGAGAGAGCGAGAGAGCGAGAGAGCGAGAGAGCGAGAGAGCGAGGAGAGCGAGAGAGCGAGAGAGAGAGAGAGAGAGAGAGAGAGAGAGAGAGAGAGAGAGAGAGAGAGAGAGAGAGAGAGAGAGAGAGGGAGAGGGAGAGGGAGAGGGAGAGGGAGAGGGAGAGGGAGAGGGAGAGGGAGAGGGAGAGGGTTATTAAAATGTTGCTGCCCAGGTAGCTGATAGCCCTGGATGTGTAGCTTGTCTCCCATTGGACGAGGGGGACAGTCAGATGAGTTACTGACTTAATACACTTCAGCACAGGTGGCCTAATGCTCTCTGTAGCTGTGCAGGTGTATACCCGTTAACAGCCTAGCTACACATTTACATACAGGGATACAATATGCCTGGTCTTAAAAGGACACCTTGCATAGCAAAGAATTGTATTGATTGTTCTATTAAAAAGCTAACATGGATTTGGAGAGCAGTGCTTGCGTTCTGCTGCTTACTTCATGCGGTCAAGACGTTTTCCCCACGCGATCAAGCTGATGAGGCCGCGGCCCTAACTTTATCGACAGCAGTGTAAAACCACGGACTGAATTTAAGTGTGGTGTTTCATTGCTGCGTCCCATCAAAACATCCGCTGAAAATCAGAGGATTTACTACTGTGAGAGTGGAGACAAGAGAAACGCATCTGAAACACAGACTGACTTTCAGAAACACCATGGAAGCTGTGGAGCTGCCTAGAAACACTACAGCGTGGTTGCATGAGGGGAGGGGGGGAATTAGACTATGATCAGGACAGCTCGGGAGCATAGAAATAAAATTAAGGTGACATTTCAGAGAGAGAGAGAACGAGAGAAACGGCAGGATTTAATAGGTCCCCCGAAACATGTAGGGTGTGAGATGAGCTGATGAAACCACAGGATGGAGGGAGGGACGGAGGGACGGAGGGAGGGAGGGAGGGAGGGAGGGGAAGAGGGAGACTGTATGTGTGTCAAAATGTGGTTGTTTGGAGATTGTGACTCCAGCCTCAGAATGATTCGAATGTGACATTATGTTCCACCATCTTGGGTGTATGGACTTGACTGTCATGCCTAAAGATGAACAAACTAAATTATGTTTTCTTTCAATTCCTTTCAATTCCGTTTTTCTTCAGTATTTAAAATATTTCAGAAATACAATTTTGTGCCAAACAAACTAAAGTAATTGTAAAGCATAGAGTAAAAATAATGCTCCCAAAAATATTATGCTTCTTTAAGAAACAATTATAAAATGGAGACTTAATCTTTAAAATAGCCTCAGACTAAAACCAGTCAGACACACACACACACACACACACACACACACACACACACCAATAAACATGCCTCAACAAAGGATGCAGGGGACCTCAAACAATCAGACTCACCCCACCCTCCCCCTCCTCCCCCCCCACCCTCCTCGAGTGTCAATGTTATGCTTCTGACATCAGAGATGCAGGTTGTCATGGTTACAGGGTCAGGAAAAATCCCCCCCATCATCCCTCAGTTGTCCGGGCTTTGCTGATGTCACCAGTGAAAATATGAATTTAAGATACAGGTCAGGGGATACCTACCGGGGAGCCCAGCAGAGAGCAGGCAGTATGGTCCTGTGGCCATCCTGTGTTCAAACGTCCTTGAAATTCAAAACATTTCAATCTGAAAGAGATTTGTCATCCGGATGCATCTCAGCCTTTCTCCCTTTCAGGTGCAGTTAGACTGTTTCAAAAGCACATCAGTGAATACCTAAGCAGAGAGAGAGAGGAGAGAGGAGAAGAGGAGAGAGAAGAGGAGAAGAGGAGAGAGGAGAAGAGAAGAGGAGAAGAGGCCTTCTGTGAGGAGGAGAGAAGGAGCGCAGGAGAAGAATGGGTGGGGTTTCTAAGGAGATGGATGTTAAAGAAACATTGTTCAGCTGAGTTTAGTCTGATATTAGTCTGAGCACTTCAGCTATTAGAAATGTATGGTTTCAACAAGTATCTAAATTTCAATACTAATTCTAAACCATCAAGATATTACTTTTTTGTGTTTGTTTTTAATGAAGACTTTTTTTGTTTGTTCAATAGACAAATGGAACGGCATTAGTAGGATGATGGGGCTTTAGATTGTAAAACCTCTCTGTGTCCATTAAAGGCTTCTCTCATTTCTTTGACAGCCTTTCTTTAAGCTTTAAATGTATCTTCTGTTTGTCTTTTTTTTTTTTTATCGAAAGATTTACATCTCAACAAATTCTCGTGTTTTTAGCAGCTTGTTTTGTATTCTTTGTTGATTGTTGATGGGATATTCACTCTGCTCAAATGTGCTCGCATGTCACATAGATTAATCTTGTTTTTGTTTTGTTGTAAAAATCTGAGAGTTTGCTCCATATAACATTATAATAATTCCTTGAACAATGTTGTATATTGTTTTGGTTCTTATCTTAGTTTTCAATTTGATTGTTACAGAGAATGTGGATGCAAAAAAAATATTAACTCGTTGCACTTATTTTTTTTTAAATATTTTATAAATGTAAATGCCTTTACAAATTAAAAATGAAAAAGTAAATAAATTATAATTGCTACTACAGAATCGTTATATTTTTTAAATAAGAACATTAACATATACATTTGTATATTTTCCATCACATTTTTCAAATAGTTACACGACAAAAAGTGCATACAAATGACCACAAAATATATACAAGTGTTGCAGGTTGAAGACAAAATTCATTACCTTAGAAATATTCTAACGTATGAATCAGTAACATTAACACAGACATCATGCCTTGCCTAATAGCCTTTTTATAATTCTGATTGATTATTGATCCCCCATCCAGTTTGGCCCTGTCATAAGTTCCCTCCTGATGCTGTGTGCTTTAGTGAACTGCAGTGAAAGCCCACGCTCTCCACCTCGTATTCTCCCTCTTAACACGTTTTTACGACCCAGGTGCTTTCATCTTTCCTCTTAAGTTTAACCCTCCTCTGACCTTTCTGTGTCTGGGTTTTATATGGTGTGTCCGGGGACCAGGCCGGCGTGCTAGCCAGCCCCTGACCCAGCCGTCTGGAGGTGGAGGCCCTGCATTGCTACACTCCCTCATCCCAGCACACCCCCACACTTCTCCTGCCCCCGCACTACCCCCTCCTCATTGTACACGCTGGCGACAAACACTTCCTGGTGTTTCATCCGCTTTGTCCACTGCCGAGCCTTTTTTTGGCATCGATGCAAACATTAACATCAACCAGCTCACGGGCACCAGTAAACAATCAAGTAAACGTTTCTCCCGATCCAATACACTTAAGCTGACGCAAAGTTAAAGTCTGGTTAGTTAGCTCTAATGACCTGGGGTTCTACTGGCTGGGCTGGGGGGCGCGGGAGGAGAGCGGAGGAGGGAGTGGACAGGCTGAGTTGGAGACAGAGGAGAGAGACAGAGAGAGACAGAGAGAGAAACAGAGAGAGAGAGACAGAGAGAGAGAGACAGAGAGAGACAGAAAGAGAGAGAGAAAGAGATAGAGAGACAGAAAGAGAGAGAGAGAGGGTAAAGGACATAAGGGATGTGACCCTCTTGATCTTTTATGACCCAGTCTCTCTCTCTCTCTTTGTTTCTCTCTCTCTCTCTCTCTCTCTCTCTCTCTCTCTCTCTCTCCCTCACACACACACACATACACACACGTGTGCTCTCTCACACACTCTCCTCTCACCTTTCTTTTCTGTTTCAACAAAAGCAGGATTACTGGGAGAGAAAGGCTTGCATTTGTTTGTGGGCGAGTTAAGCTTTTTCGGGGGGCCAAGGGTGTCCCCTCTAAACAGTCTACCCAGCGATGAGGGATAATTGTCCAGCCATTGAGTGACAACCAACAGTCTCATTACAGATGGAGATTGGTCCCGGTATAGAATCTCACTGAACATCAGAATGCAAATTCAAAATGGAGACTGACCTCTCTTTGTGTGGTCGGACAGAGTGGGTCATTAGTATTTTGTCGGGCCTTTTTATTGGGCCTCAGTCAGAGTTGGGAGTCAAGCTTTGTGAAGGAGCTGGTCGGCTGAGAGAGAGTGTCTGATACTGGCTTCAAAGACCAGCTCGGTCCTTCATGTCACCGCTCTCATGTGACGCGATGACAATAAAGGAGAGAGTGGAGGTTCATTCCCATCGGTTTGCATCTCAAACGGCTGGAATCCTTTAAAGTTAGAAGGCGTTAAGATTTGGGAAATGTTCACGGTGTGTTTTTGTGTTTATGTTATTGTAAACTTGGCAGAACATTTTGACATCCATCGATAAATGTTCTTCTCTCCTAAACATTTGATATTAATTGTTTTTTTGATGCGTAGCTATGAAAAACAACGTGTTTGTAGACAGTACATAAGTATTTGTTTAATCTTGAATATATCTTTGTACATGTATATCTATGCACATCAAAATATAAAATTCTTAATAATTTGTTGTTGGAAAAATATATTCAAATGTAATTTACATTTAGTTTATGAAACATTTTGAGAAAGATGTGTGAAGGAATTACAGAATAATTTAAGGTTTGAATTGGTAAAACTAAACTTTATGATCTTTTAAAATTTCTCTCTCTGAGATTTCCTCTTGGAGTTTTAAATCTCAGAAATACACTCCTAACCTTAATTTTGTTTATGGCATAATTGTACTTTTTTATGATTTTGGTTATCTTAATTCAAGTTGTAATTATTGTCTTACTCTTGGTTATATTAATTAATGTCTTTCAGTAATCATTTTACCGTTTGCTACCTTATTTGATGCAGTTAATGTGCAGATTTATGTAGAAGGACAGTGGACAACATTTATAACCCCCTTCCCCCCACCTCTCTCTCTCTCTCTCTCTCTCTCCATCGCCTTCTCTGTCTGTCTCTCTCTCTCTCTCTCTCCATCGCCTCTCTCTCTCTCTCTCTCTCTCTCTCTCTCTCTCTCTCTCCATCGCCCTCTCTCTCTCTCTCTCTCTCTCTCTCTCTCTCTCTCTCTCTGTCTCTCTCTCTGTATCTCTCCCATTGCATTCAGTCCCTCTCTCTTTCTTCATCTCTGTCACTCTCCTTCACTCCGCCCCTCTTCTCCATCTCTTTTTCTTCATTCCAATCTATTCCTCCTGCCCCCCCTCCTCCTGCCCCCCATCCTCCAGGCCCCCCTCCTCCAGCCCCCCCTCCTCCCCTCCTCTTTCTCGAATGAGGGACAGAGAGTCCAGGACTCAGAGGATATGACCAATAGGAGGCACAGCTAGACCACAGAAACAAACACTCCGCAGAAACCTCACGAGAAACAAAATAAAAGAGAGAGGCAGAGGGAGAGAGAGGCAGAGGAAGAGAGAGGCAGAGGTAGAGAGAGGCAGAGAGAAAGAGAGGTAGAGGGAGAGAGAGGCAGAGAGAGAGAGAGAGGCAGAGAGAGAGAGAGAGGCAGAGGGAGAGAGAGAGAGGCAGAGAGAGAGAGAGGCATAGAGAGAGAGGCAGAGAGAGAGAGAGATAGACAAGAAAATTTCAGAAAGGAAATTAAGGGACGTATACATTTTGCTAGCAAAAGAATCAAACTGAAAATAATTGCACTGCAGTTTTTAGTATGAAAACAGTATAACTACATGCGTATAACGTATGCTTGCATGGATTGCATACACAGGGCTCATCAAGATGGATGGCTGTGGAGTGGAGGTGGAGGTCTGTTGAAAGGCACATTATCTCTGCTACCTGAAGATGCTATCTGTACACAAGCACCAGGTCTGAACACTGACTCCAACTGAGGCTAATGTTCCCAGCAGACCCTGGCCCATCCCGTACGTATGCTGGGTTTCCGTGGGTTACCATTGTTTGGATATCCTGGTTGGTTCCTTGTCTATGTCGGAGACGTGTGACGTGTAACCACGGTGACGATACAATGCCAGTAACATGGATCTATTTACAGGAAGTGTTGTGTACATTTTCATTATGCTAGTAGGACCACGCATGAGTTCATCTACTGATTGATTCAATTTTCAAATGAGACACCCCACCCCACCCCCACCCCCTTATCCCCACCCTTACTCTATTTTTCTTTTTGCATCTGTTAATCCCTCTAAATCAATCCTGAATCTTCAATTCTTCTCCTCAAGTTTTTACGATCTCTCCTGACCCCTGATACCATATAGAATCCTCTACCTCCTTCCAGCCGGAAAATAATCATTCTACCTTAAATCCCTGATAATGTCTACTTGTCCCTTTCACCTTTGGAAACTCAGTAAACACACTGACTGGCAGATTTCTGTGCTAGTTATTTACCAGCTAGTTTGACTCCTTTTTTGTCAGTCACGCTCTTAGAATCAATGTGCAGTAGTGGTGGTTCCTTGAAGGTTGAGGTTGATATAAATGTTGGATGATGTGACAGGCACCTTCATCTGGACTATTTTCTGCAAGAAAGCCAAACATCAAGTTACATTCAAGAGAAGCACAGGCAGTTTCCATTTGAGCTTGAAAATATCAAAACATGACTTGCGTAAAGATCTATCAACGTAGTAAGACATGGTAGAGGTTGGGGTAGGAACATTGTTCTCACAGGAACGCGGAGCTGTGTGATCGACTGAAGCTGGGTGGAACCCTGCTGAGAGAGATGGAGTGGAACAGACCGGAGTAGAACATGGAAGTATGTAGAATGATCCACGCAGGCTATCATCATTATGTGCCTCTGTGTACGCACCCTCTGCTGACACAGGAGGAGAAAGGTTTTATAAAGTAAGGGTTAGGGTTATTTCTACATTTACATTTAGTCATTTAGCAGACACTCTTATCCAAAGCAACTTACAGTAAGTACAGGGACATTCCCCCTGAGGCAAGTAGGGTGAAGTGCTTTGCCCAAGGACACAACGTCATTTTTGCACGGCCGGGAATCGAACCAACAACCTTCTGATTAATAGCCTGACTCCCTAACCGCTCAGCCACCTGACTCCTTTCTGTAGTTTGGATGGGAAAATGCATGTTCATGTTGAAAATGAGGAACTTGAGTCCAAAGTTGAATAGTCTATGTTGTTTGGTGTAAAACGTGTAGGTGTGGGGTGTTGAACATGTAAGTGTGTAGATACAGGGGTGAGGGGAACTGTTGCTCTCCTGGTGATCCCAGTGCTGTGATCTCTGACTGATCCTACTGCTCCCAGCCTAGGGCGAGGAAGGGGATACCAGCGTGTGTGTGTGTGTTCATAGTTTGCTTAGGGTGTTCCTGTGAAATAAGATGACTCTCCTCCCCTCCTCTCTCCTCCTCTCTTCTCCCCTCCTCTCTCCTCCCCTCCCCTCTCCTCCCTTCCTCTCTCCTCCTCTCCCCTCCCCTCCCCTCCCTTCCCCTCCTCTCCTCTCCTCTCCTCTCCTCTCCTCTCCTCTCCCCTCCCCTCCCCTCCCCTCCCCTCCCCTCCCCTCCCCTCTCCTCCCTTCCCCTCCCCTCCTCTCCCCTCCCCTCCCCTCCCCTCTCCTCCCTTCCCCTCCCCTCCTCTCCCCTCCTCTCCCCTCCCCTCTCCTCCCTTCCCTTCCCCTCCCCTCCCCTCCCCTCCCCTCTCCTCCCCTCTCCTCCCCTCTCCTCCCTTCCCCTCCTCTCCCCTCCTCTCCCCTCCCCTCTCCTCCCTTCCCCTCCCCTCCCCTCCCCTCTCCTCCCCTCTCCTCCCTTCCCCTCCTCTCCTCTCCCCTCCCCTCCCCTCTCCTCCCTTCCTCTCCCCTCCCCTCCCCTCTCCTCCCCTCTCCTCCCTTCCCCTCCCCTCCCCTGCCCTCCACTCCCCTCCTCTCCTTGCCCTCAGCTGTCCTGTGTTTCCCTAAGCAGATGTCCAGCTATTGTTCCACCCCCCGGCAAGGAACAAGGAACCCCTTAGATGAATGGGTAGAGATTGTGGTTGTACTCGTGTGTGTGTGTGTGTGCTGTAAGATGAATGAGCAGTGTGTAACAGAGTTGACACAACGCTCACTTAAGGGGCTCTGACCCCAAGGAGGCCCTGTTGACCTGTGATTCCACACTCAGATTATAGCTGCTGTGTGTATGTGTGTGTGTGTGTGTGTGTGTATGAGAGAGTAAGCACTTTATTGTGTGTTTTCCTGATGTGTGTGTGTGTTTGTCTGTGTTTGAATGTGCTTGTGGTAAAAAAATATGTGAACATTTTAAAGTGAAATTCCGTCTCTCTCTCTCTCTCTCTCTCTCTCTCTCTCTCTCTTTCTCCTGGCTGTGAGATACTACAGCTAAAAAGAGATTTATTTCCTCATTTTCTGCATATTAAGATCCTTTCCTTACTGTTCCAGAGCAAACTGCATAGGAAATAAAGATCAATTTTTCAATGTGGGGAGTGTTTAAATTAGGCTGCTGCTCCTTTGCCAGCAAACAGCAGTCAGAGTGTTATTCTGTGTGTGGTGCGTGCAAGGTGTTTAGTGTTTGCTCAAGTGTGGGCTGATATTACAGTATGGTGCACAGCCTATATATATGTATATATACATACATATTTCTATATATGTATATATATGTGTGTATAAATACATGTGTATATGTATATATACGGTATATATGTATATATTTATACTGTGTAAATAAACAAAAATGTCCTTCACTAACACCACCTGACTATTGTAAGGACACTGTGTGTGTGTGTGTATGTGTGTGTGTGTGTGTTTTATTTGATTATGTCCAGGGTCTTGGAGAATTGTCCTGCCTCATCTCTTCATGTGAGTGTAAACAGGGAGGCCATGCGTAGCTAACACACACTCCACAGAAGGACTAATTGTGTCATCTTCAACACTGCTCTGTGCTTGTTCTGATTCTCTTCTCTTTCTCCTGTTCTCTATTCTTCTGTCTACTGAACCTCAAAAAACACGTGATGAAGTGTACAGTCACGTGAATCCTCACTGGAAGAGTTTATAATTGCTATTTATGCCTGCAACACTGTTAATAAGCAGGTTGTCGTTGATGTGTGTGTGGGGGTCTAAGAGTCTGTGCTAACTGTAGGTGTGTGTGTGTATGTGTGTGTGCGAGACTGTGTGATTCACACCATTTTCCACAGTGGAGTCAGTCCTGCTTAGTCTAGTGATCTTTCAGACCCAGGGAAGACCTTAATAGACTTCCTTCTAAGCAAATAATGAGATGAATTAAGTCGCTAAGCAGAGAGAGATGGAGTGGTGGAAGTTACATGGAGGAAAGAGAGAGGAGAGGGGAGGAGGAGAGGGGAGAAGGAGAGGAGAGGGGAGAAGGAGAGAGAGAGGAGGAGGGTAGAGAGAGGAGAGGAAGACAAGGAGAGAGGACAAAAGGAGAGAGGACAGAGGAGGGGATGAGGAGAAGGCGAGAGGGGGAGGAGAGGGAGAGAAGAGGGGTGGAGAGCGAGATCCTTTGGGTGCTGAAGACAGCAAGAATTCATGCCAGGATGGATCACGACACACACACGCACACACACACAGTGATCAATAGTGTCCTGTGCTGGAGAGGGTGGGTTCAGTGAAGATCAGTAAACCCAGGGGGTGCTGGAGGTGACGTATCTGTACAGCAAGGTGAAATGTCAAACAGTGAATCTCTCCATACCAGCCCTCCTGGTACTACTCTCTCTCTCCGTCCCACCCTCTTTACATCTCTCTCTCTCTCTCTCTCTCTCTCTTTCTCTGTCTCTCACTATCTCTTCCCCTCTCTCTTCCTACTCCACTCTCTCTGTTTCTCTCCCGCCCCCTCTCTTTCTCTCTCACACACACTCCATCTCTGTACTTTTTATCACCTGTCATTTTCACTTTCACATGTGATGTCTTACTGCAATGTGATTTTTTATTTTTTTATCCCTACATGATTTTTTATTTTTTTTGCACAATATGCTAGTATGGGCCTTGTGTTTGGCGAGTGATTAGTGTTTAATCTGGAATATTCCCACTGTGTTGAACAGGCTGTTCATCTCCATGGCTGCTAGCTTCATAATGCCGCCGGATTAGTGAAGGATGAGTTCACACAATTTCAGAAAAATACTACCTCCTTCCTTTTTCCCCCCTGCATGCTATGTGAAATGTGTGTTCACCCCCGCATCTCCACACATAGGATCAACCGGGATTGTGTTGGCAAGTAGAAAATTAATTCACACCAGAAATGAATTCAATTTCTCTGGTAGCACTAAACATTTTTGTGAGTATGTCTTTATTATTATTTTTCTTTATTAAACTGATGCATATAAAATAATAATTTATATAGGAATTGATTACATGTTTTTTTCATGTTGTGAACTTTAACTCATATCAACATCAGCCATGTCCATTACCCATCCAGCATCATATTTTGTATTAATTTCTCATCTGTTCTGGGATTAACGTTGTCAGATTGGAATTACGATCCTCGTTCTAAAGCAGGTTTATCCAATGACCATATGTGAAATTATCATGATCTGTAATCCAGTGATAGAAGCCTGTCCAAACAGTCCTGAGAGGAAAACACGTTCCTGAATTTAATAGTGTTGTTGTGCTCCTCAGAGATCTTCCTTCACAAGCAGCCTAGGGAGGGAAAACAAGACTTGTGTTTATAGGAGGGAGAGACTGAGAGAGAGAGACTGAGAGAGAGACTGACAGAGAGAGAGAGACTGAGAGAGAGACTGACAGAGAGAGAGAGACTGAGAGAAAAAACAAACAGAATTTAAGAGATTTTCTTGCCTTAAATAATACAATTGGACGCAGCTTGTTTGGTGATTTTCACCTGAAACCTCATCCTCATATTCGACCCTTCTTCCCCTCTCTCCCTCCTTTATCTCCATCCATCCTTCCTAATTTGTCTCAATCACAGTTTTCTACTTGTTTACCTTTTCTTCTTTCAATCTTTCTGTAAAAAAAAAAAAAAAAAAAACCCCAGTGTATTTCCCTGGCTCTTCCATCAATCCCTCCCTCCTTCTCACCATTCCTCTTCTACGATCCTGCCAATCTCCCCCCCCCCCCCCCTTCTCAGTCACTCATCAACTGCTGATGAGTCTAATTGGTCGTTAAAACATGGGTGAGTCAGACCCAGCAGATCTGGCGTCTGCCATATGGTGACTCTGCCCAGGGCTCCAGCAGCCAACTGTTCCTCACCTGCTGCACTGGAGCTGGGCTGGTTATGCTGCACTGGAGCTGGGCTGGTTATGCTGCACTGGAGCTGGGCTGGTTATGCTGCACTGGAGCTGGGCTGGTTATGCTGCACTGGAGCTGGGCTGGTTATGCTGCACTGGAGCTGGGCTGGTTATGCTGCACTGGAGCTGGGCTGGTTATGCTGCACTGGAGCTGGGCTGGTTATGCTGCACTGGAGCTGGGCTGGTTATGCTGCACTGGAGCTGGGCTGGTTATGCTGCACTGGAGCTGGGCTGGTTATGCTGCACTGGAGCTGGGCTGGTTATGCTGCACTGGATCTGGGCTGGTTATGCTGGGCTGGTTATGCTGCGCTGGGCTGGTCTGAAGCTGGGCTGGGGTGGTTATGCTGGTCTGGGCTAGCCAGGGCAAGACTGGACTGGACTGAAGCAGGGCTGGGCAGGGCTGGACTGAAGCAGGGCAGGGCAGGGCTGGACTGAAGCAGGGCTGGTCAGGGCAGGACTGAAGCAGGGCTGGGCAGGGCAGGGCTGGACTGAAGCAGGGCAGGGCTGGACTGGACTGAAGCAGGGCTGGGCTGGACTGAATCAGGGCTGGGCAGGGTTGGGCAGGGCAGGGCTGGGCAGGGCTGGACTGAAGCAGGGCTGGACTGAAGCAGGGCTGGGCAGGGCAGGGCTGGACTGAAGCAGGGCTGGGCAGGGCAGGGCTGGACTGAAGCAGGGCAGGGCTGGACTGAAGCAGGGCTGGGCAGGGCAGGGCTGGACTGGACTGAAGCTGGACTGAAGCTGGACTGAAGCTGGACTGGACTGAAGCTATAGCAAGTAAATAACAAATAGATGCCCCTGGAAATGTTGAAGTGAGATGAGGTTAAGAGTGAATGTCCTGCAGGCTTTGCAGAGGTACACAGGAATGTTGTGATCATTATCCCAGTGTACAGAGGGCTTATTATGGATCATTTCAGACTCTATCGTATGTTTGTCTGTGGGTGAGTGGTATATTCATGTATTGACACTCTTGCACCATCTAATTAATTTCCCCCCCCACTTACTGGGAGGTGTGAGGCCCAGGGCACTTTGACAATTTAACAGTGACCTTAGCATGACCCCCAGAAACAAAGTAAGTGGGCAGTGTGTGTGTGTGTGTGTGTGTTTGTTTGTCCGTTCATGTGCTTGCATGTGAGATCAGAGGTTAGGCACATATTACCAAAACAACATCTAATATCTAATCTGATTATGTAAATTGTTCGTTTGGCAGCTGTGACAATGCCGCTTTATGCTTTCATGTATAGCGTGTGTGTGAGGCATGTGGTAGCGTGTGATTCTTGTATGACCACAGTGCATTAGTGCTTTATGTTTTTCTAAAAGAAACTCCACTGATTGACACAGAAAAATAAACTGTGACAAACATCTGCTCCCCATCCTCTCTCCACCCCTCCATCCCTCCTTCTCTTTCTCCTCTTGATGTGTTCATCAATGGCCAAGCTGTGTCCATGCAGAGTGTGTGTACTGATTTATCCGGGAGCAGATATGTTGTGATTGAAGGCAGCCAGACCCTGTCAATAAGCCTGCTTGTGTTCCCTCCATCCTCCAGCCTCCAACGCTTCTGATTATCACCCTGCCCTCATAGCGGTATTGACATACTGTCGCCGCTCTTGTTACCTATCTGATAGTTTCATTGTTTAAATGCAGACGCAGGGCTGGTATTAAACACCCCCACGCTCGGCCGTAATGGTGAACAAACAATCGCACGGGTGCGTGGAGAGACGGCGAGGTCAATAGTTGTGAATAAATGTATGGAGGGATATATTATGGCCGCGCTGCAGTTTGGCTTCCTCTGTCGTCTGGGATGTAAATGGATGACTGGTTGCCACGTTTCAGGGAGATGAATGTCTTGATTTTTTCGTCGTCTTTTTTCCCCCTCAGTCAAGTTTGGTTGTGTGCAGCGACTGAGCCAAAGTCTCTCGTCTTCCGTGCTTGGTGTGGCCTTGGCAGGGCTCTCTCCATAAAGGCTAGCCTCACACGTCCAAAACTTCTTGAAGAACTATGGAATGAAGAGTCATTTGAAAGCAGCGTGGTAAGGTTGAATGTTTGCGGTTGTGAGCACACAAACTCTACTTAACAACAAGCTTGATAAGAGTTGTTTAGGATGCACTGTATAGGAACTTTATCGTCAATAAGTGTTTGTTGTTTAGATGTGTGGCGTTCGACAGGGTCTCCAAATCAAGGTCCTATCCATGATGGCTTTTCTTTGTCTGTTCATCTTCTTGTTGTCTTCATATGTCTACAGTACTCGTCCTAGACCTCGTGTTCAAAAAGAGTGAAGGACACAAACATACAAATACGCACGCACACTCTCTCTCCACAGAGCTGAGATGAGCTCTGTCACCGTGACATGTGAATGGTGATGTGAAGGTCAAGGTTGAATCTGGCTGCCAGCTCCAGGTCACCTTCAGAGCACGTCTCACCTGGAAATAAAACATCCTCAGTCTCTCACAGGAATTCTGCTCACTGCTACTGAGAGGCCAAAGTTCAAAGGTCAAACACGCAGGTCATTATTCCTATTATTATCATTATCATCTCCCCACCCTTTAGGATCCAGGTAATATATGATAATCAAGGCTACGGTATTTCAGATGTGAAGTATGTCTCCTACCTAGTGTTAACCTGCAGTATACTACAGTATGTAACATAAAAAGTATGATACAAATTATCCTACTAAACTGGTTGGTGATTGTTTTTATTTTTCAGTTGTGAAGTTGTTAATGAAGGTTAAACTTTGAGAAGTTTGAAGGACTCATTATCTAAACATTCTCCATTTCCTTGATATTATAGACAAATACTGTGCATCCATCCTCCTGCCCTCTCTCTCCCCCTCTCTGTCCTTCTCTCTCTTTCTATCTCGCTTTCTCAAGATGCATCTGTTTGGGACATCAGTTCGGAACATGACAGATAATTAGTCACAGAAACGAAAGCACAGCTGTTGTTTGCGTCTGTTGTGCTGTTCCAAACTCTCTTGCTCATGTATTTCATTTCAGGGTAAGTAGAGATGCTATAAATGATGTCAGTGATGAGACTGAGAACCACAGTGATTGTCTTAAATTCCTCAGTGTAATTGAATCGTGTGAGACAGACATGCAATTGAATTATGCTCACTTCGCTGAATGGGGTTGTTAGTGTGTGTATGTGTGTATGTCTGTGCACGTGTTTGTGTACATATGTGAGCATGTGTGTGTGTACAAGTGCATATGTGTTTGCGTGTATGTACAAGTGTGTGTATCCATATCTTTGTATATTGATGCATAGCAGCATCACAATGATCCAATCGAGGCACTCGTGTTTCACCAAACATAATCAACAGCAGAACAGCAAACACAAGCGTGCGTGCTGCCTGCCGCTACCACAGAAGCATGCAGCTATGAACACCCTCATTTACAGCGAGCGGGAACCATCGTTTATCTGCTATTTGTTTCATCCCAGTAGCCCCAGGCTCCGCAAACTTTGTGTTTTTGTGCTTAGCAAGCAGTTCTTCAGCAAACCAATTTCCATAGTGGCAATGCTTCCCCTAGCCTGTCTCCTACAGACTGTTAAACTGATCCACCAGTCTCTGGCAGGAGACGCTCATTCATGGTTATTAACTGTAGGTACTCGAGGCAAAACATATCAACTGGATATACAAACACACACACACACATATAGTACTATAAACAAACGTGTAGTGTATGGTAAATGCTGTACTGTATGTGCAGTGTACTTGTGGACATGTACTGGATAGTAGAGGCCAACGCCGTATTAGATATAATCAACCAATTCTTCTAGCAGTTCTGTCTGTCCATGATGACAATACTTTGCACGGAATCCCTTATGTCACTCCACCCCTAAAAACACACACACACACACACAACCACGAACACACACGTGTCCCCTATCTGACGGGAAACATCCCATGGCCGTGGCGAATGGCAGATCCAGGCAGGCCAGGAGGACTACGTGTTGATCAGAGAACAGGAGTCTCCAGCTTATCACCAGCCTGCGTCTCCATTGTCTCCAGCCAGCATTACAATGACAATAAGTACAATACTCACTAGGGTGAACTGGCACCCAGAACACTGTAGACCACAGGGGGGATGGCTGGAGACTGGGGGGGGGGGTGGAGAGGAGGGAGAGAGAGAGAGAGAGAGAGAAGGAAAGAGAGAGGTAGAGAGATGGCGAAGCAGAGAGAGTGTGTGTGAGTGTGTGTGTGTGTGTGTGTGTGTGGTGTTAGGGTGGGGGGGGGGAGTGTGTGTGGAGCTCATCTCTGGGCTGGATGTCAGCTCCCTCTAACTGTCCAGCGGGTCAGTCCTCCCTCTAACTGTCCAGGGGGCCAGTCCTCCCTCTAACTGTCCAGCGGGCCAGTCCTCCCTCTAACTGTCCAGCGGGCCAGTCCTCCCTCTAACTGTCCAGCGGGCCAGTCCTCCCTCTAACTGTCCAGCGGGCCAGTCCTCCCTCTAACTGTCCAGCGGGCCAGTCCTCCCTCTAACTGTCCAGGGTGGCACATGGGGTCCCTGTTGGGTGGCATTAATTGATTAGTTAGGGTCAGGCCTGTGCTGTGGTCTTGGTGTGTGTGTGTGTGTTTGTGCGCGTGTGTGTCTACAGTGTGTGTGTGTGTGTGTGTGTGTGTGCAGAGGAAGTCAGACCTCCCTGGCTGTGTATTGATGTATTGATCCGGCTTGTGTTGCTTAAAGCCATTCACTCCTTAGGGAGCCTCACACACACACACACACAGGCACACACACTCCTAACACACACACACACAAACTCACACACCCCTAACACACACACACACCCCAAACACACGCACACACTCACACACCCCTAACACACACACACCACAAACACTATTGACAGCTGTGTCATCTATTCTTTAACCCTTGTGTTATCTTCGGGTCATTCTGACCCATCAGTCATTGTGACCCACCGTCGTATTGCGACAAATTTACCGCATACAAAGACAAAGTGAAGCATTTTCTTTTAACCGTTGGGCTGTCTCAGACCCCCCACATTGCAAAGGTTAAAAGAAAATTATTTTAATTTGTTTTTGTATTGGGTAAAATTGGGTAAACACAACGATGGTTCGTTATGAACCTTTGGGTCATGTGACCCGAAGGCAGCACGAGGGTTAAAGACGATCATCTTCCATCGGTTTTTGTTTTTCCTGTGTATTATCAGACACAAGCACCGGATCAGATACAAGCACCGGCCGTCACTGTCCCCGGTGCAGTGTGTGATATGCTAATCCTGTGGCCAGCTCTCACCCACCAGGATCCCCTCACCCACCAGGATCCCCTCACCCACCAGGATCCCCTCACCCACCAGTACCCTCCCCTCACCCACCAGTACCCTCCCCTCACCCACCAGTACCCTCCCCTCACCCACCAGTACCCTCCTGGCTCCAGGCCCTTCCAGCCCTTGTCAGGCTGTGCCTGGCTTCAGCCTTTCATGTCCATCAGCTGCCTGCGTTTGTCAAATGATTCTGAATGTTCACCACACCGATTATTAAGTGGTGTAGGCCGACTTCATTACATCATAGTTATTATTCGTACTCAATCATTTGCATAATTAGATGCTTTTAAAGCGACGTACAAATAGTGGATGGAGGGAGGGCTGGAGGCAGGGGTGGAGGGGTGGAATCATTCTACAGGTTATTTCCTCCATAGATGAAACATCCTCACATTTCGTGGTCAAGTACAGCGAGGAAATCTGGTTGACTTCAGAATCAGAATGGGATTTATTCGACATGAAAGTTTGCACAGACAAGGAATTTGCTTTGGCAGGAAGGTGCATACAATAAACATATACCTAAAATTTAAATATGTGGACTATCTATACTAAGGGTACATAAACTAGCAGTACTAAGTGGGATTAGAATAGAATTAAATATACAATAAAATAAAATATAAGTTGCCGTAAATTACAATATAAAAATACAAAAATACAAATATTACAAAAAATACAAATGTACAAGATACCATTTTGTAATGCAGTGCAAAAAGCAGTGTGTTTTAAGCAAGAAGTCATTAGAGTCAGTGTGGTCCCTTGGCCTTGTTGAAGAGGCCAACAACGGAAGGGAAGAAACTGTTTTTGTGGCGTGAGGTATTGGTCCTGATGGACCGCAGCCTTCTGCCGGAGGGGAGTGACTGAAACAGGGAGTGTCCAGGGTGGGAGGAGTCGGCCACAATCTTCCTCGCTCGCCTCAGGGTCCTCGAGGTGTGCAGGTCCTCGAGGGTAGGCAGATTGCAGCCAATCACCTTCTCAGCAGTGCGGATGATACGCTGCAGTCTGCTCTTGTCCTTGGCAGTGGCAGCAGCGTACCAGACGGTGATGGAGGAGGTGAGGATGGACTCAATGATGGCTGAGTAGAAGTGCACCATCATTGTCTTTGGCAGGTTGAACTTCTTCAGCTGCCGAAGGAAGTACATCCTCTGTTGTGCTTTCTTGATGAGGGAGCTGATGTTCAGTTCCCACTTGAGGTCCTGGGAGAGGATAGTGCCCAGGTAGCGGAAGGACTCCACAGTGTTGACTGGGGAGTCACACAGGGTGATGGGGGTGAGTGGGGCTGTGTTCCTCCTGAAGTCCACAACCATCTCCACTGTCTTAAGAGCATTGAGCTCTAAGTTGTTCTGGCTACACCAGGTCACCAGGTTGGCCGCTTCCCACCTATAATCAGACTCGTCTCCACCAGAGATGAGCCCAATAAGGGTGGTGTCGTCCGCAAACTTCAGGAGTTTGACGGACGGATGACTGGAGGTGCAACTGTTGGTGTACAGGGAGAAGAGCAGAGGAGAAAGGACGCAGCCCTGAGGTGATCCGGTGCTGATGGACCGGGAGTCAGAGACTTGTGTTCCCAGCTTAACGCACTGCTTCCTGTCAGACAGGAAGTCTGTGATCCACCTGCAGGTGGAATCAGGCACGTTCAGCTGGGAGAGCTTGTCCTGAAGCAGGGTGGGGATGATGGTGTTGAAGGCAGAGCTGAAGTCCACAAACAGGATCCTGGCATAGGATGCTGGGGAGTCCAGGTGCTGTAGGGTGAAGTGGAGGGCCATGTTAACTGCATCGTCCACAGACCTGTTGGCTCTGTAGGCAAACTGCAGGGGGTCCGGTAGAGGGTCAGTGATGGATTTAAGGTGTGCCAGCACCAGGCGCTCGAAAGACTTCATTACCACAGAGGTCAGGGCGACGGGTCTGTAGTCATTATGTCCTGTTGGCCTTGGCTTTTTGGGCACAGGGATGATGGTGAAGGACTTGAGAGAGGCTGGCACATGGCATGTCTCAAGGGAGGTGTTAAAGATGTAGGTAAACACCGGAGACAGCTGGTCAGCGCAGTGCTTGAGGGTGGCTGGAGAGACAGAGTCCGGCCCAGCTGCTTTGCAGGGATTCTGCCTCTTGAAAAGTCTGTTAACTTCACCCTCCTGAATGGAGAGAGTCGTCACTGTAGAGGGGGGGAGGTGGGAGGCCTCATGGGTGGGAAGGGGTAGTTCAGGACTGTCCAATTGTCTTTCAAATCTACAGTAGAACTCATTCAGGTCGTTGGCCAGGCGGGAGTCATTAGTGGAGTGGGGGGCTCTGGGCTTGTAGTTGGTAATCTGCCTGAGCCCTCTCCAGACAGAAGCAGAGTCGTTTGCAGAGAATTGGTGTTTTAGTCTCTCTGAGTACAGTCGTTTAGCCTCCCTCACCGCCTTGCTAAACCTGTTCTTCGACTCCTTGAAACTGTCTTTGTCCCCACTCCTAAACGCGGCCTCTTTCTCTGACCTCAACCTTCTGAGTTTAGCTGTAAACCAGGGTTTGTCGTTGTTGTAGCTTACCCTGGTGCGTGTTGGTATACAGCAGTCCTCACAGAAGCTGATGTATGATGTCACAGCCTCTGTGAGCTCATCCAGACTATTGGTAGCAGTCGTGAACATGTCCCAGTCAGTGCAGTCCAAGCACGCCCGCAGATCCTCCATAGCTTCACTGGTCCACTGTTTTGATGTCCTCACAGCAGGCTTACAGCGCTTTAGCTTCTGCCTGTATGCAGGAATCAGGTGGACCATGTCGTGGTCAGAGTGACCCAGTGCTGCTCGGGGGACCGCATGGTATGCTTTGCTGATTGTAGAGTAGCAGTGATCCAAGGTGTTTCCTTCTCTGGTAGGGCATTTGATGAATTGTCTATATTTTGGGAGTTCTTGAGTGAGATTGCCTTTGTTAAAGTCGCCTAGCACAATAACCAAGGAATCCGGATTTTCATGCTCCACACTCAGTATCTGGCTGGCGAGCACACGTTGAGCCTCGTTGACGCTAGCCTGCGGAGGCATGTAGACGCCAACCAGAATGAATGATGCAAACTCTCGTGGCGAGTAAAAAGATCTACAGTTAATAAAAAATGATTCCAGATCAGGAGAACAGTGCTGCAGAATCACTGTCACATCTTCACACCAGCCACTGTTAATGTAAAAACAAATACCACCGCCTTTCGTTTTGCCAGAGAGCACAGGGTCACGATCCGCTCTCAGCAGTTTGAAACCTGCTAGCTGTAGCGCAGAGTCTGGGATCAGTTCACTCAGCCATGTCTCCGTAAAGCACAAAACGGAAGATGAATGAAAGTCTCTGTTTTTCCACACCAGTAGCTGAAGTTCATCCAGTTTGTTGCTCAGTGAACGCAAGTTGGAGAGAAATATCCCCGGTAACGCTGTGCGTGCCCCACGCCGACGGAGTCGCATAATTCCCACTAATTCTGCCGCTGGAAGCAGAAAAGTGGGAAATAAATCCACAGGAGTTGTAGTCCTGATGTTTAGAAGTACTTCTCTAGTTAGAGAACCCCGGAAATCTTGGCAGAACACTGAATTAACAGACAAAACAAGACAAAAAAGAGCGCACCTAACGACCGAGGCAGCCATCATCGGCGCCATCTTGGACTGTTTCCTGTTCCAAGAACGTGTAATACTGTAATTCAGGCTTGTGCAATCTGAATCTGACGAATTCAATCATTAATAAAGGATCAGAAGCCCATTGTTTTCAGTGTGTGTAAGCGTCTGAGTGTGTGTGTGTGTTTGAGATTTATTACTCACAACTTGGCAATGATTCTCAATCATTTGCATTTTATCAAGCATGCTGTGTTTGAGGAGCAATTAGATAATGTGTCTAATGTGTTTGCCTAAACTCATCAGAGGAGGCAATTAGTGAGGGGAAACAGATGACATGAAACCATCCATCAACCACACAGAAACAGGAGAGGAGAAGAGAGAAAGAAGGGAGAGAATTAGAGACAAGGAGAAGGAGGAGGGGAGAGGAGGAGAGGCGAGGAGGAGAGACAAGGAGAAGGGGGGAGAGAAGAGGAGGCGAGAGGGGAGGAGGAGGAGAGGAGGGGAGAGGAGGAGGAGGGGAGAGGAAGAGGAGAGGAGGAAGAGAGGAGAGACAAGGAGAAGGGGGGAGAGAAGAGGAGGCGAGAGGGGAGGAGGAGGAGGGGAGAGGAGGAGGAGGGGAGAGGAGAGGAAGAGGAGAGGAGGAAGAGAGGAGAGACAAGGAGAAGGGGGGAGAGAAGAGGAGGAGGGGAGAGGAGGAGAGACAAGGAGAAGGGGGAGAGAAGAGGAGGCGAGAGGGGAGGAGGAGGAGAGGATGGGAGAGGAGGAGGAGGGGAGAGGAGAGGAAGAGGAGAGGAGGAAGAGAGGAGAGGAGGAGGAGAGGAGAGACAAGGAGAAGGGGGGAGAGAAGAGGAGGGGAGAGGAAGAGGGCAGAGGAGAGCAAAGCACAATACAGCTTATCTACAGCTTTAACTCCACTCCACATCTTCCCCCACTCCCCCCTCCCCCCTACCCCTCCCCTCTATTCTAATTACAGCAGATGGCATTGAAGAGGCTCTCAGAACATATTTCACAAGAGGGAATAAAGCAATTAGACATTCAATTATGTGTGTAATTAATCCGACATCAAAGGGCTCATTAGTGTGTGGTCGTTAGCGAGCCTGTCTCTGTGAGAGGCTGGATAACAGTCGGCTCCTCTGGGGATTAGCGCTGAGAGAGAAAGCACACCAGGTTAAACAAAAGCTATTCTCTTCTTCCGTCAGAGAGAGAGAGAGAGATCAGCACCTCGGTGCATCAGAAGCCCTCAGTCACGGGCCCCAGTCGTAAAGAACAAGCTCACATTTGAGACAGGACATGCTGATGAACATGATTTGATGAATTAAACAAAATGTGAGGAAGATGTAAACATGCTAAATGAGTTGATGGGGTTCTCTCTTTCTGCCAGGTCAGGCCCTCTCTCCATCTACTCATCCACCCACAAGTTGTTCTTTCTGCTGAGGTGGTTAACCCCGTATCTCCTTCTCTCAGGCCTGTGATCAGGTGAACATGTTTATGATGCTTCAGTGGTCTTCACAAACTAACACTAGTAAAACAACTGCTTTCATGATTCTGCTGTGTTGGTTGTGATATGCTCTAGGAAAACAATCCTGAACCAGACATGGTTGTACTGGAGGTGAACTCCTTAATCTTTCTCTCTCTCTTTCTTTCCTTCTCTCTTTCTCTGTCTTTCTTGTCTGCCTCTTTCTCTCTCTCTTCCCTTCTCTCTCTCTATCTCTGCAAGGCAAACGACACCTCTGCTAACACTAAAAAATACAAGGTGACCTTGAGAAAACGACACACATTCTCTAACACACACACGTACACAGACACAAAACACACACACATGAGATCTGGTCACATTCCAGAAGGTAAGGTGCTCTGGGCATTTGTGTGTCAGTGTGTCAGAGAAGGAGGGGTGTAGAGGACACAACCACTTTCTGAAGGACGAGAGAGAGGGAGAGAGAAAGGGAGAGAGAGCCAGGGAAAGAGACAGAGCCAGGGAAAGAGAGAGAGCGAAAGGGAGAGAGAGAGAGCGAAAGGGAGAGAGAGAGAGCGAAAGGGAGAGAGAGAGAGCGAAAGGGAGAGAGAGCGAGAGAAATGGAGAGAGAGCGAGAGAAAGGGAGCGAGGGAAAGAGAATCAGAATTCGGTTTATTCGCCATGTATGTTACACAAACACGGAATTTACTGTGGCAGTTACTGTGTGCAAACAATAGACATATACGGAACTTAAATTCAGTAAAAGTTCAATAGTTGAACTAATTCTAAGAATTAAACGATCTAAAAATAAAACAATTTAAAATATATATAAAAATAATAATACGAATATGAGAGGGAGAAAGGGAGAGAAATAGAGCAAGGGAATGAGAGAGTGAGAAAGGGAGAGAGGGAGAGTTGGGAGAGAGAGGGGGACATGGAGGGAGAGAGACAGAGAAAGGGAGAGTTGGGAGAGAGAGGGGGACATGGAGGGAGAGAGACAGAGAAAGGGAGAGAGGGAGAGTTGGGAGAGAGAGGGGGACATGGAGGGAGAGAGACAGAGAAAGGGATAGAGGGAGAGTTGGGAGAGAGAGGGGGACATGGAGGGAGAGGGACAGAGAAAGGGAGAGTTGGGAGAGAGAGGGGGACATGGAGGGAGAGGGACAGAGAAAGGGAGAGTTGGGAGAGAGAGGGGGACATGGAGGGAGAGGGACAGAGAAAGGGAGAGCCGTGTGGAGGGGTGTGGTGGTGGACTGGAGGAGTGCACCACAAAGAGACGCCTACATGCAAGATTGACGTGTGGAGGTGAAGAATGAGAGAAGCGAGGAATTAGAGGATGAATAAAACAAAACAAGGCCTCTACTTCTGACTGCAGGGGCCCTAAAGAATTCTATGTCTTCAATTACTCTGGAGAATAATGTGTGTGTGCGTTTAGGCGTGTATGTGGGTTGGTGGTGGTTCTGTGTGTGTGTGTATACGCAGTAGATGTAATGCCATCAAGGCAGTCATTGTCCATTGCATTGTGCCCCAACCAGAAATGAAAAGATGAAAAATGAATTAAAGAAAAACAGAGAAGAAAGGAGGAATAAAGAATGAAAAGGAGTGTGTGTGTGTGTGCGCACTATCATAAGAGTCAGCATGCGTGTGTGTTTTTGTGTCATTTCATAGAGATTGCATTTGGAAAAAATATTAAAGTATAACTCTCATTGAAAACTTGCTTGAAGCCCATACACTGAGCCTGACTATTTACAGTCAGTAAGTCAATAATCCCAGTGGTTAGAGCATCTGACTGCATATTAGAGATCACCGGATCAAGTCCCTGTCTTTACCTTGCTTTGGATGAAAGTGTCTCCTAAATGACTATTGTCACTGACCCACACAATGAGCTCCAGTTAGCCTGCTCTCAGTCTAAAGGTAGCATATATTTCCACTTGGGAAGGACTCTTAGCACCACTGTTTGTTGCAGAAAGTGGTCAGCATTAGACCAAACCGGGCGGGGCCTCACCTGGGTGGGGCCACACCTGGGCGGGGCCTCACCTGGGCGGGGCCTCACCTGGGCGGGGCCTCACCTGGGCGGGGCCTCACCTGGGCGGGGCCACACCTGGGCGGGGCCTCACCTGGGCGGGGCCACACCTGGGCGGGGCCTCACCTGGGCGGGGTGGGGGTCTGGATGAAGGTTGTTAGGACTGGAGACTAGAATACAGATCAGACACAATATGCAGTCCGCCAGGGTAAAATTACCTGATGGATGGACATGGACAGAGGATGACACCTGATATCAATGGTGTGTGTGTGTGTGTGTGTGAATGGTATGGTGAGAACAGGCGAACGCAAGATAGGACAGATCATTAAGTCAGGGAGAGGAGAAATCTCTCTCCCTCTCCCCACTCCCTGTCTCTCTTTCTCTCTCTCTGTCTCTGTTTCTCTGTCTCTCTCCTCTCCCCCCTCCTGTCTCTCTCTAATAATGGGATTGCAGGATGTGCAGTGTGCCTGTGCTAGCCAGCTACCTGCAGTTTGACTTATTTGACCTAATGATCTAGAACATTGTGAGCGCTGCTCGCCAGAGGCAATTTCAGAGAAGCATTCAGCCGCTGCTGGGCTCTTCTCTGAGCCCCCCACCCCACTCCCCCAGACTCCACACCCCACACCCCAACAGCCCAAACCTCCTCCCCCAAACTCCTCCAACACTACCCCCACACTCCTGCGACGCTACCACCCTAACACCCCCCCCTCCCTTCTAACACTGCAGTTCACACACACACACATCCTACTGAGCCTTCATCAAAATGGCGGCTGCTTGATGGACGTGCCGGGTTGTTGTTGGGTAAGAGGAGAGAATGATGGTTTTCAGATGGTATCAGAGGAGAGAGGGGAGACAGAGCGAGGTAGAGAAAGATAGGGATAGAAAGATGGAGAGTTATTTTACACAGAGGGAGACAGAAAGTTCCAGCAACGTGAAATAGAAAGGTTTGGGAATCTATTTTAGAAGACTCCTTGTCGAGTGATTAGACTGTCTGACTATATTTTCCGAGGTGAAGGGAAAATGGCTAACTTGTCTAACTCTAACAGAAGCCACTCCAGGCACGTCTGATCCTGCATCGAATGTTTAGACGTTCTGCTGGAAATGAGAATGACTGGTCTGAGAAGCCGCCATGGACAGACCTGATCCTGAACCTCTCTCTCTCTCACACACACACACACGCTAACACACACACACTAACACACACGCACACACACTAACACACACACACAGTGACGAGGGTCCTTCTAGTGATGAGCTTCCCGATGAAGAGGTCTGGAACAGATCACCTCCACTCAGAATCAGACAGACTTTTAATCACCATGGCAGAACACGCATCGGTCTCTCACCGTCCGTGCACCAACATATTAACACGGTGAAAGCACCATTAAAACATACCTAGTCATTGTGTGAAGAATGAAAGACATTCAATGTATTTATTTGTGACTTTGTGTGGTGTGTGTGTGTGTGTGTGTGGTGTGTGTTGTAGAGAGCTTTATAGATAGCCGTAGTATGTCCTTGTTCATTAAAAGTCCATCTCTCAGATGTGTTTGAACTGAGGGCTTGTTGTTTACACTCGTGTCTTCATTCTAATCCTTTACATCCTTTACAAACACACACAGACACACACACACCACATACACCAAAAACAGAGACTCACACACCCAAACACACACCACAAACAGAGACACACACACTGCCTCACTACTTGCCTCCAGGTACTGGAAGCCAGGCTCAAAGGTTGCATGATTTTCATAAGAGCCAACTAGAATAACAAATAAAAATAAAAGCACATATACAAATCAAAACCGTGCAAGTCACATTAGTTTGGTCACTTCTAATTCTGTCTCGGCCCTCGCATTAGAAATATAATTACCCCTGTGAAACACTGCAGGCTACGTCCCTGTAAAGAGTCTGGCCGCTGTTAATTTTATTTTATTTATTAGCACATATCTCCTGGAGGTATTTACACTAACAAGCTTTCAGAGGCCCACAGCTGAGCTTTATGCGGCATGTCAGACAGTTATTGATTTGAACCCAGCTACGGTCATGAGCAGGACCATACTTGCATGGTTTGTCGAGCTGCATATTATAAATTAGAAGCTGTGGCCTCATTTAGTACAGGCCACCGTCACAAACATCCCGGCTACGCTGACTCACGATGAGCTTTGGAGAGAAAGATCAGTGTTGTTTTTATCTTCACTTTTAAAAATAGACGTGGAAACTAGAATGTTCCTGAAGTACGACAACAAAAACGCCGTCAGACTTCGTGAAAATCGAACTCGTTTAAAATATACATACAACGCGATGTTCGACTAGCCAGGCAGACTGTCCACGGATAAATACAGTTTCACTTCTGGCAAGAACGATTCTGAAAGAACCAGAGAGTACTCTTCCAACCACAGCACCAAAACCAGACATTCTGACAAATACATGTCTAATTCATAAATCACCTTCTCTCTTTCATGACAGTTTTCCCTCCATGCAGTATGATATCCATCATTGCTGCCAGGCTGATTGAGCGGCAATGCTAACGCTACTGTGCTAATGCTAATATTAGGCTGTGACTGCTGGCCGGGCACCATGAGAGGGGCCCGATTATACTCTGCCTCCTGCTGATTCAGACAAAGGAGAAGAGCAAGAAGAAAGAACAAGGGAGAGGGAGAAGCAGAGAAAGAGGTGAAAGAGGGAAGAAAAGAAGCAGGAAGGCCTCTTTACTTTAAAATACAGTCATTTTCACCTTTTCAGACTTCCCAACTGTGCTTGAAAAGAACTGTAATAGAGAGAGAGAGAGACAGAGAGAGAAAGGGAAAGAGAGAGAGACATAGAGAGAGAGAGAGACAGAGAGAGAAAGGGAGAGAGAGAGACAGAGAGAGAGAGAGAGAGAGAGAGAGAGAGAGAGAGAGAGAGAGAGAGAGAGAGAGAGAGAGAGAGAGAGAGAGGAGAGAGAGAGAGAGAGAGAGAGAGAGAGAAGGGAAAGAGAGAGAGAGAGACAGAGAGAGAGACAGAGAGAGAGACAGAGAGAGAAAGGGAAAGAGAGAGAGACAGAGAGGGACAGAGGGACAGAGAGAGAGAGGAGGGTACCTTTACTTTTTGTCAGATATTTATGATCCAAAGCCTTATGTGACTATGCACTCCTGTAGGCCACATCTACATGAGATCTGCAGTAGTCACCAGACACACACCCATCAAAGGGACATTACACTGTTTTCACTATAGTGACTCACACTGCCCTCTCCATGAACCGCCATCTGAATGGTCAGTTGGCCAGGAAGGTCCAGAACGTTTCTAGAAGAAGCTGTTGTGTTTGACGAAGGCCCCTGTCGTAAAAGAGAGAGAGAGAGAAGAGGAGGAGACAGAGAGAGAGAGAAGGAGGAGAGAGAGAGAGAGAGAGAGAAGGAGGAGAGAGAGAGAGAGAGAGAGAGAAGGAGGAGAGAGAGAGAGAGAGAGAGAGAGAAGGAGGAGAGAGAGAGAGAGAGAGATGAGAGAGAGAGAGAGAGAGAGAGAGAGAGAGAGAGAGAGAGAGAGAGAGAAGGAGGAGAGAGAGAGACAGAGAGAGAGAGAGAGAGAGAGAGAGAGAGAGAGAGAGAGGAGAGAGCATAAGCGATGATAACAGATCCACAGCCCTCCACCTTCGGCGCCCTGCATTCAAAGACCAGATCTTTGCGGGCATACACACATTCAGAAGGAAACCACACTGGACCTAACCTCTCACCTCACACACAAACATAAACGCACACAAATGTTTACACACACACGTACGTAGAGTGTCTTCCGCTTATGGGCTCTCTTCCTTTGCGTCCGTCTTTTAAGAGAGAAAGAAAGAGAGAGAGAGAAAGGCAGAACATTGCTACTCTCAACAGCAACCAGTCTGTGTTTAATTGATGTCTCTCACCTCACGGCGTCAGCTCTTTGAACGATCAAGATCACAAACAGCCTGCAGACACTGTGTGGGGACAGTCATCTGGGTGTTTTTACCTATTACATTTACATTTAGTAATTTAGCAGATGCTCTTATCCAGATTGACTTACAGTAAGTACAGGGACATTCCCCCCGAGGCAAGTAGGGTGAAGTGCCTTGCCCTAGGACAAATCGTCATTTTTTTGGGCACGGCTGGGAATCGAACTGGCAACCTTCAGATTACTAGCCCGATTCCCGAACCGCTCAGCCACCTGACTCCCTATTAGCCCCACTGTGTGTTTCCCCATGTGAGGAGACTGCCTCTATTGTGCATGTTCCATGTGCCAGTCTGTCTGTGTTGGGTGGCTCTGGCCTTTAAGGTCATCTTATCTCATCAATCTGACATTTAAACCATTGATAATATTCGCTCACATATCAATTTCACCTATTTTCTCATCATTCCAGTTTCCCCTGCAGAAAATGGAATCATTTGTGCTTTCAGCAATTTGTTATTGATTGGTGAAGCTCTGGAAATAGCAGTGGCCATTACAGCAATGTTGCCTTCCAGTTAAATTGAGTTTTAAGGACAGTCTGCAAATGTATCATTTCACTGCAATAACACAAAGTCTCTTCCACCGCTAAACCTATATGGATTAGATGTCAGAAATTACCGGTATTATAGTGTTTGTTTAATTTTAGTGCTCACAGATTTACCGTAATATTAAGAATGACTTTGGTACTACCACACAACAATGTTAGAAAATTTACTGCCAAGCAAAAGAACTAACAAACTGAAAATAACTGTTGTCTGCTATGTAACATTTCGATATGTGTATGCAAAATTCACAATGCTTTCCCACAGTGGTGAAGGTCAAGGTTCGTTTTGGGGGATTGACGTGAATGTCAATGTTGCTCTGCAAAGGTTAAAGGTCAAATACTGTCCGTCTAGATGGCAACCACAGCAGCCCTAAGAGGAGGGTCCATTTGAACTGGGTGACAGTGTTTCTGTGTCTTCTGTGATGTCACTTTCACTGTGTTGAATTCCCTTTGAAGATGCAGAGAAATCAATATGGCCATGATCACAGCACAGTGCATCTAGTGCCTGAAGCACACACACACACACACACACACACAGAAAACACATATGCATGTACACACACACGCACACAGATTCACACTCAAACAAACATGCACACAGATGGAGACACGCACAGACACACACACGTGCACACACACCCACACACACAACTCTCCCAAGAGTCCAAGTCTGGAAGATGAAACAGGTAATATATCATGAAGATAAGAAAGCCTTCATTAACCTTCAGGAACTAGGAGTACCACAGTACTAAAGGTTACAGCACAAGAGCCCTCCTATGGCTCGTCACACGCTCTACCAATCTGGAGCTGGTCATCTTTGAAGATGCTTGTCACAGTGGACTTCCATCTGCATTCCTCCAACCCCCCACCACCATCTCCGTCGATGCCCAGGGGAGAGAGCACCATGCCTGGGTAGGAGTGGGGAGAGGAGAGGGGTGCCTGGGGCTGGTTCTCCTGTCCACGCTGGAGCTCTTGGACGCGGGAGCAAACAGCAAGCAGGCCTATAGCTGCCCTCTGGTCTCATAAATAATGTTCAGTAATGCTGTTTAATAATGAATTAATAATTAGCCAACCTCTTTCTCTCTCTCTCTCTCTCTCTCTCTCTCTCTCTCGCTCAGATTTTGTTGACCAAGAAGTGGGCCTGCAATTTAACAAGCAGTAAAACAGACCCCCCCCACACACCAACGCAATCCTCAGGGTCTCTGGGGGTGAGCAGCACACTGCCTTTATGGTTTCATGGTGTTCCCCTCTTCCAGTCCCTCTCTCCTCTTCTTGAACCCTCTAACCCCACCTCATCATCCTGACCCCACAACCCCACCCAACCTGGGTCTGGGGTCTGGGTTGGGTCTGTTCTGGGTCTGGTCTAGTTTTGGTACACAGTATGTTTGTGCGTGAGTAGGTTTGTGTGTTAGTGAGTGAGAGTATGAGAATGTGTTTTGGTGCGTGTACAGTGCGTGTATGACTGTGAACATGTATGTCTGTGTGTGTGCATGTAAGCGAACGTGTATGTACTATTGTGTGTGTGTACAGGTATCTGAGTGCGTGTGTGTACACGCACAGGCATGCGAGTGCCCGTGTGTGTGTGTGTGTGTGTGTGTGTGTGTAGACGCGCTGATGTAGTGCTACATTCTCGCTATGGCTTACCGTGTGGCTAGGCTCACCGTCGGTAAAGGTTAGCGGTGTGTTTGCTTGTTGACTGGAGGAGAGTCAGAATGGCAGGCTCTTAATGATCCCTCCAGAGAGAGCCTTGTTCAGACAGAGGCTGGGGTTTGGGGTGGGAGGTGTGTGTGAGGCGGGAGGGGCCTGGGAGAGGAAATGAGCGCTCTCTCTGAATAACCTCCTATAAAAGTCTGTCTCCGGCCCACTCCTCTGTCACCCGCACCTCAAGACAATAAGCCAATTAGAGGAAGCTGGGCTAAGGGCCAGGCGGAGTGTGTGTGCGCTCGTGTGTGTGTGGTGTATCTGAGTGTGTGGTGTATCTGAGTGTCAGTTAGTGTGTGTGTACGTGTGTTCATAGGCCTGTGTGTGGTGTGCAGCCTGTTAGATGAATATAGTGGATGGATAGAGTAAGATGAGAGCCAGACCTTCTGCATGTAGATGAGGTCTTCTCTACATCATAACAGCACACAAGATAATCATGACTAGCTCTCTCTATTTCATCCTCTCTTTCTCTCTCTATCTCTGTTCGTCTCCCTCCTTCTCTCTCCCACTCTCTCTCTCCCACTCATCTCTCCCAGAGATATTGGCCTGTCTGTTCATTCTATAACTCATACTTTACTCGCAACGCTCAATTAAACTGCATACATTACTGCCTCTGATGGGAGATAGGGCATTTGTAATCAAGCATATTTATTCTCCTTAATCACCCTGGGGACACTGGGACCAGAGCAGGGGCACACACACACAGAGGACCTGAACTCAATCAAGACTTGATGCCTGACGACCCCCACCCCTATATTAATGACCCCATAGTAGTTTACATATTAATGAAACCATGTAGTTTTTAATATGTTACTCACTAAATCATGGTAGGCAAGCAGACAGGCTGTTTGTGTGTGGGTGTGTGTGTGCAAGGTTGTGTGCATAAACGCTTGTGTCAATGAGTATTAGTGTGTGCGTGTCCAGTTAACCCTCCACCTCCAGTCCCCTCTCTGACTGCAGATGGACGCCAGGCGTAATTAGAGGGTTTCCCCAGGCTATGCTGGGACTGGGCCTCTGTGGAAACCAGCTTTAATTAAAACAAAGAGAAGATGACACTCACCTGGCGACAGGGGAAATAAAGAGGTTTAGAGGAGGCCTTAAAGTCTCCCATGACAAGGTGTGTGGAAGATGTTTCCAGGATTTAAATCACAAATTGGCTGGAGCCAGGGAAGGAGAGACAGAGAGAATGACAAAGTGAGAGAGAGGATAGAAAGAGAGGAGAGAGAATGTGCGTGCTCTTATTTTATTCATTGTCTGCATGATTACATATGGATTCATGTTTAGGCTCTCAAGGTGTAGGCGTCTGTTATTATTTCCTTCTCTCCTCTTTCTGTTCATCATCAAACTGACCCTGTCTGTTCATCATCACACTGACCCGCCACGATAATGACCCGACAGACAAAGAGAATAAACCACACTCCTTCTTTTTTGGTTCTTCACTTCATTCCTTCCTTTATTGTGTTTCATCACCCTCTACACTCCATATCCCCAGTCATTTGTATTAAATCAAGGCTTTCTGTGCCTCTGTGTGTGTGTGTGTGTGTGTGTGTGAGTGTGTGTGTGTGAGTGTGAGTGTGAGTGTGAGTGTGAGTGTGAGTGTGAGTGTGTGTGTGAGTGTGTGTGTGTGTGAGGACCCCTGACTAGATGCAGTAATTGAAGGCCCTCCTGCCGATTTCACACAATCAGTGCGGCCACATTGGACGTGATGAAAGTGAATCAAAGATGGAGGAACCGTTCTTCGGTTTCCTTCGCCCCCCCTCCCTCCCCCCTTCCCTCAATTATCTCCACAATAGCTTATTAATACCCCACCCTAGAGTCCTCTGTCTGCTGTGGACACCCCCAGCACGTCCTCTTCATGTGACCATACCTCTGTGCTCATCTCTCCCACCGGCCCACACACACACACACCTACACACACACACACACACACCTACACACACCAAACCCCTTTTTAATCCTTTTTAATGAAAGTGAGGACCTGCTTGTCTGTGGGGTGATGTGGGAGTGCTCTGTTTGCTGAATGGAGGAGTCTACACAGACCACAGTCGCTGCTCCCTCTCTCTCTCTGCCTCCCTCCCTCGACCTCTGTCTCTCTTCCTCTTTCTCCTTCTCCTCCTCTTCCCTCCCTCGCTCTACCTCTGTCTCTCTTCCTCTCTCTCTCTCTCTTCCTCTCTCTCCTTCTCCTCCTCTTCCCTCCCTCGCTCTACCTGTCTCTCTTCCTCTCTCCTTCTCCTCCTCTTCCCTCCCTCGCTCTACCTCTGTCTCCTTCTCTCTCTACCTCTATGTCTCTCTTCCTTTCTCTCTCTACTTCTCTTTCTCTGTCGCTCTACTTTCCTATCTCTACCTGTCTCTATCACTTTTTGTATCTCTCTCTCTATCTGTTTCTTAGAAAATAATAAAACCTTTCTGGAGCCGTGGAGTGGGAGATGAACGGGCTTGTTTTCTCTGAGGAAACAAAATGAGGTTAAGGTGACCGTTAATTCTGTACTTGGTGACATGACAACATGTGCATGTGGCTTATGCATGTATCCTCTGCTGAAAGAAGGGGGTTGTGGGGGGGTGACACAGAAAGAGGGAGAGAAAGAGAACGAGAGAGAGAGAGAGAGAGAGAGAGAGAGAGAGAGAGAGAGAGAGAGAGAGAGAGAGAGAGAGAGAGGGATAGAAGGAGACAGAGAGGATAGCGGTGTCTGCTATTACCAACAACATATTTGTTTTGATGTTGCCACAATCATTTTCCTGTGCGTGTCAAGATTGAGCCACGCAATTGCTCAGGATCACAGGTTCCCGCAGAGTAATATTGAAACTGTGTCTGCTCTCCTCCTCTCCCTCTCTCCTCCTTTCCCTCTCTCCTCCTCTCCCTTTTTTCCTCTCTTTGGGCTGGTAGCAGAGTCAGTGTTTGATGGTGGCACATCAGCGATGAGCAAAGATGGGAAGTAACAAAGAACAAATACTTCGTTATTGTACTTAACCCTTGTGCTGCCTTCGGGTCACATGACCCAAAGGTTCATAACGAACCATCGTTGTGTTTACCCAATTTTACCCAATACAAAAACAAATAAAAATAATTTTCTTTTAACCTTCGCAATGTGGGGGGTCTGAGACAGCCCAACGGTTAAAAGAAAATGCTTCACTTTGTTTTTGTATGCGGTAAAGTTGTCGCAATACGATGGTGGGTCACAATGACTGATGGGTCAGAATGACCCGAAGATAACACAAGGGTTAAGTAGATTTTTCTGGTATCAAAAATATTTTCGAAAAAAAGGTTTTTCTATGTCAGAGCCCACACTTTTTTACTTTAACTTGAATGAAAAGGTGTAGTCAGTACTTCAACTTTGTCTTTTTAAATATGAGTATCTGTACTTTTACTTGCGTGAATGATGTGTGTAGTTTTGGCATCTCTGGCGATGAGACGGAGGAATATTCAGAAAACCAACCAGTGACACTCCTCCTGCCAGTCTATCTCTCTCTCTCCCCTCCTATCTCTCTCTCTCCCCCCCTCCCCTCTCTCCCCCCCTCCCCTCTCTCCCCCCCCTCCCCTCTCTCCCCCCTCTCCCCCCTCCTCTAGTCATCCCTCTCTCCCCCCCTCTCTGTCTCTCTCCCTCCTCTAGTCTTCCCTCTCTCCCCCCCTCCCCTCTCTCCCCTCTCTCCCCCCCTCTCCTCTCTCCCCCTCCTCTGGTCTTCCCTCTCTCCCTCCCTCTCTGTCTCTCTCCCTGCTCTAGTCTTCCCTCCCTCCACCACTGTTGATGCTCACTCTTTGCTTACGTCTGTCACAGTCTCATTTAGCTCGTCTAAAAATGTCATCTCGCCTCGCCCGGATATGAAACAGACGGTGTCTTTCCACGTGTATATCTCTCTTTCATCACTGAGGAGGGATAGGATCACGGGTAGTGGTGTGTGTGTGTGTGTGTGTAGGGGGTTTCTGGTGTCTTAATGACAGAGATGTGTGCTTCCTGGATGATGTGTCTGGCCCCCGTGTTCTCAGTACACACGTTAAATTATTCACATCAAAAACTCATTGTTTGTTACCTGACAGAACGAGGAAGAGGTGGAGGGATGATGGAAGAGAGGGATGAATTAAACATCAAGCAGGATGGAGAGAGGGAAAGAGGGAGAGTCATAGATGGGGAAAGAGAGAGAGGCAGAGATGGGGAAAGAGAGAGAGGCAGAGATGGGGAAAGAGAGAGAGGCAGAGATGGGGAAAGAGGGAGAGGCAGAGATGGGGAAAGAGAGAGAGGCAGAGATGGGCAAAGAGGGAGAGGCAGAGATGGGCAAAGAGGGAGAGTCATAGATGGGGAAAGAGAGAGAGGCAGAGATGGGGAAAGAGAGAGAGGCAGAGATGGGGAAAGAGAGAGAGGCAGAGATGGGGAAAGAGAGAGAGGCAGAGATGGGGAAAGAGGGAGAGTCATAGATGGGGAAAGAGAGAGAGGCAGAGATGGGGAAAGAGAGAGAGGCAGAGATGAGTTTGACTTTCAAAATAGATGGATCACTTTTAAATGCATATATTTTCCTTCGTTGCTTTTGGTATTAATAGCCTCCCTATGATTAGCCTTTATACCCAGGTATTGTTCTGGACTGGTTCCAGGGTTGTAGTTAGCTAGCATTAGTGTGAGATGTGTGCTTTTCAAAATGTACTTGATGAGGAACTCCGCTAACTACGAGACAGGCACATGAATGTGCAAGTGCTCTTTAAAAATGTATTAGATTGAATACTTTATGAAGTACAGTGATAATAGCTTGTTTCACAGGAAAATAATGTAGAACTTAACAATGTACTGTAATTAATACATTATGCTAAGTTGTATTATGTAAATGAGCGAAGGAGAAATTAAAAATAGATTACCTCACACACTCAACTAAGGTCTTTCTATAAGTGGGGATCTACAATACTGTGGAGAGAGGGAAAACACACGCATTTATCACAGAGTGATTAAGTTTAAGGCAATGATTCACTAAATATTTAACAGCTTTGCTTGGTGCAAAGTATATCATGAATTATAGATGGTGGGGATGAGAATGTCTTGATGTAAGACACTGTTTAAAGAATTAACCTACAATGAGGGAAGCCCAATTATCATTGCAATGAATGAGAGGAAAGTGAAAAAAACTTCAATTCGTTATTTTTAATTAATTTCTGATGATCAGTGGGGGAGTAAGAGAGAGAGAGAGAGACAGAGAGAGAGAGAGTGAGAGAGTGAGAGAGTAAGAGAGAGAGAGGGTAAGAGAGAGAGAGAGAGAGAGAGAGAGGGTAAGAGAGAGAGAGAGAGAGGGGGGGGGAGAGAGAGAGAGAGAGGGGGGGGGGGTTCTGGGACACGAGTCTCTGACACTTGGTCCTTTTGTCCTTGATAAATGCACTCCTCCATTAAAAGACAGACTCCCACGCAGACACACTCACGCACAAACCCCATTTTTATTCCGACTTGTCACCTATTTTCTCCGTGTAGTGATGAAGAAATAGCAGGGAGACGAGCCTCAGGATGGACTCGATCCTACAAACAAGTTAATCTTGTTTCATCTGTACAACACCAGAACATCTCTTTACTTGAACTGGCATTTCATATTTAACCTTTAAAGGAGTGAGTTATTTTTCCAAAACGGAAGCTAGCTAGTTTTAGTTAGCTTCCGTTACCTAGCAACCTAGCATAATACTCGTAGCAATGCTACTACCTGCTAGTGTTACTTGTTAGCCTCCTAATTGTAAATTTTGAAGCCATACTATAGCGTTTGTCATATAGTTTTTGTCTATCGGAAAATAGTCGGTTGGAATGTTCAGAATCACATATGTGTGACGCTACTCCTTAACGGGTTACTACTCTCTGTCTGGTTTTTAGTTTATTCTAAACTGAGAATACTCAACTCTAAACTTGCAACCGGCGCAGGTTTCTTTTTTACTGTTTCCCCTCCAAACCTGTTGTTTAAACTAATATTATACATCCAAACATCTAGAGAAAGACTATATTTTGTAATGGGTAGTACACCGTGGTAGACTACATTGAAAGGAACTTTTGCGAGTTGCGACCAAATCCATTGATTCACTATGCGATCGTTATTAGAAGTCCGTAGACTTAAAGGGAACTAAATGTAGTCTATTCTGTCGGGATACTTATTGATAGACCAACTGCAGTCTATCCGCAATGTGTGTGACATCCTTTAGCCAATAAATTAAATTTTGCTGAATGATTAAAGGGGTAGACAACAGACTTTCTAATTAAATAATCACTGACTATCAACACGGAAATCAATGACAGATTGACAAGGCAATTTCATTTTCCGACTTTGTCAGAAACGCCATCTAGCGATTATTAGGTAACGTCCCTGTCTCGAGACTTGCGAGTCATATGACCGGCTATCTGCGCTTTAACCCTTGTGTTATCTTCGGGTCATTCTGACCCATCAGTCATTGTGACCCACCGTCGTATTGCGACAGATTTACCGCATACAAAGACAAAGTGAAGCATTTTCTTTTAACCGTTGGGCTGTCTCAGACCCCCCACATTGCAAAGGTTAAAAGAAAATTATTTTAATTTGTTTTTGTATTGGGTAAAATTGGGTAAACACAACGATGGTTCGTTATGAACCTTTGGGTCATGTGACCCGAAGGCAGCACGAGGGTTAAGTAGGGAAAACCGCCTCGCGCTTCTGTGTTATCCACTCCAATCGTTCGGATATTGACTGGCTTCGAGTATTAGCTAACTGGTTGCTAGCTAGTATTGTAGCTGGCTACCACTACACCCGGTGGTGGCGCTTTGGAGAACTGGATTATCAGTATCAGATAGAAAAAAGCACATCCTAGTTGCATAATGTACTATTTTGCTCACCTGGACTGGAGAAGCCGACTGTGTTCGCTTTTGCTCCAAGCTTCAGACCTGACCAACGGGACCGGTAAGTAAAACAAATGTGTTCAGCTGAGATAGCTAACTTTTGCTGTGTGTGTATTGCTAGAGTTAACCAGTACGATTGGCGAAAATACGGGGTGTTGATATCACAGCCTGGAAAAATACCTAGAGCTAGCTTTCTCCCTGAAGCTAACGAGCTACTGAACTGATGTTTGACTGCAGGTAAACGCGCGCAGGTTTGTGAAGTTTGTGACTGTGGCTTGCTAGTAGGTTACCGTTAGCTTAACTTTTCGCCTCAAAAACGTAAATTCTTCCTTTCCTCGGAGGTGTGTGAGCGAACTGCTCTGTGCTTGATTAGCAGAAGGGGATTTGGATGCAGGTCTCAGACATACAAAGCCTTACAGTGAATCGCCTCATATCACCGTGGGGGTGGGGGGTTAATGGGGCAGGAGGGGGGTTGGATGTGTTGAAAGAGGCGGCGGGGGAGGGCAGGGGTGTGTGTGGAGAGGCATCACATGTGTAACGCTCTGAAATATTTATGTGTAAGCAAAAACACGGTCCATCCTGTCACTTTGAGGAAAACCAAGGAAAAACCAGGTCACATGACCGAGACCGCGCATGTTTCTTTCATATGAATATGTTTTCTTTAAAAATGTGTTTCTTTTTTGTGGCCTGTCGCTAGGTCTGTGGAGACCGAGTCCACCAACACACAAATCTGTAGTTATAACCACCAGGTGTACAGAGACATAAATCAGCCTGCATATTTTTGGTGCGCTTGGTTTTATAAACACATACAGTAAACAGGAAATAACCTAAACATTGTACACACTGAGTCACCCTATAGCGTATATCTGTCTCCCTATCAACCTGTCTGTCTCCCTATCAACCTGTCTGTCTCCCTAGCAACGTGTCTGTCTCCCTAGTCTCCCTGTCTGTCTATGAACTTCTGGAAAGGATGTTTGAAAGCAGTCTCATGCACGACAGCACTCCCAGGTCGACGCGTCAGGCCTGTCAACATGACGCGTTCCCTTTTATGTCTGCTCGGCTCCCACTATCCACCTCACCTCGTTTTCTGTTCACCATCAAATTTTCAGATTCCTTCAAAAACACTTTTACCGTCCGTTTTCAGCCAAGGTGCATCCTTTGGTTTATTCATTACCTCTCGTGATTAATAGATTTTATTTTCTTTCTCATAAAAAATAAAAATACATATTTTTCAATTTCAAATCTTTTGAGTTGGAGAGTTGAGTTCTCCTCAGTGCTGTTGATTCTCAGGTTAGACATTAGATCTGAGTGAAGAGGTCGTGTCTTACTTGACCTCTGCCAGGTTTGGTCCATCAGATAGCTTTGATAAACCCTGCCTTCTTTGTGTTCCATGAGGGGCTGAGCCCTGACCTTTAACCTGACCTTTAACCTGACCTATACCCTGGCTGTGTCTGAGTCCGACCTTTCTTTGATGTCAAATACACACCGTGCAAGGTCCAGAGAGCACCGTGACTACACACACACACACACACTTGAACACACACACACTTGAACACACACACACACTTGAACACACACCCATGCAGCATTGCACAACTCCCAAGAAACCCTATTAAAACTACTTTCACTGCAAATGGAGAAGCTCTCTGAGCCTTTACGTATGTAGTAATGTGTTGCAGGAATAGTCTTTATTCTCTCAGAAAAGAAGCTTCTTCAATCACACAGACAGACAATGAGATGCCGGCCATGCCTTATTCAGTCACACACACACACACACATCCCATCTCTGTTTGATGTTTGCCAATCATCCCAGACGCTCGGAATAACACGTAATTAATTATTGAAGTATGGAAAAAGTCATAATTCATGTAAAACAGGAGTGTTTGGTGTTGGGTGGGTCTTGATGTGTCTGCTTTCATCCTGGTGCTGACTCCTCTGGGCTCTCTCTCCATCATCCTCACACACACACACACACACACACACTGCACACACACACTGCACACACACACTGCACACACACACTGCACACACACACTGCACACACACACTGCACACACCCTCCCTCTTAGTGACTGTAAGAGAGACCGTGTGAGTAGAGGATCTGGTCTGGTGATGGTCAGACTCGTACAGTCCTGGTGATGGTCAGACTCGTACAGTCCTGGTGATGGTCAGACTCGTACAGTCCTGGTGATGGTCAGACTCGTACAGTCCTGGTGATGGTCAGACTCGTACAGTCCTGGTGAGGGGCCAGGAGAGGCCTGCAGAATACAAACACTTCATCATCAAAGCCAAAGAGCCCACCATGGTCTCTAGACCCCTCCTCCCTCCTGCCCCCCTCCTGCCCCCCCAGTACCCTCCTCCCTCCTGCCCCCCCAGTACCCTCCTCCCTCTTGCCCCCCCAGTACCCTCCTCCCTCTTGCCCCCCTCCTGCCCCCCCAGTACCCTCCCCGCACACACATACTGTTCAGACACACAAACGCATACACACTTTCCCTGTTTAGCTTACGGCAAACACACTTGTGTTGCCTCTCCCCTGATAGCATTAAGTAGCACACAGAAACATGGACTTTAAGTTATTTCCTCACGCATGGACGGCACTTATTGAACCGAAGTGTTATAATTTGCTCCATATTAGATTAGGGGAATGTATAGTGTTATTCACAGGTTTTTGTCTTCTTCTAATGCACGTTAGAATGGAAATTGAATCAGTCGTCACTTCATCTGAGAAGCTTCCAGAAAACCCCACCACTGGTTTGGGGGAAATATATTTTCAGAACGACGTGTTTGGGCAAGTCTCAGAGAAATCTCTCACCTTGTAAAATAGGCAAGATACACAGAATCAATGTTTTGGAGTGAGACGTCAAGCCCGGGTGCTCTTACAGGTCTGCATCAAGCCATGATGCCACTGTGGCTCCAAGTCAAGATGACTTAGTTCACTAAATATGTTTGTGAAAGCCATGTCTCTCTGTCCTTCCTGAAACATTACTGCACATCCTCCCAGATACAGTAGGAGATGTGTTGACAATGAAACTACCAAACTTAATTTACACACACACACACACTTTATGTCCAGGGGTGTGAAAACAGTAAAGCAGTGATAGCTGTTTACATTCAGGTGATGTGATTTATCAAAGCTTCAGTCCAACAGCAGGCTTTTTCATTCCTTCAAAGAGACATCACAATATCACCACAGTAACACACACACACACACACACACACACACACACACACACACACACACACACACACACACACACACACGGCACAGCCAGAAAGAGACAGACATTCCCTCCCTCCCTCCCTCCCTCCCTCCCTCCCTCCCTCCCTCCCTCCCTCCCTCCCTCCCTCCCTCCCTTCTGTCCGTTAGTCCCCTTCCCCCCAGGGACAAAAGGCTGACTTGCATTCACCATTTCTCTGGAAAGAAAAGGCATAAAAGCAAGCAGACATGATTGTGACAGGCGGTGTCTGCCCTGCTGGAAGCAGGAATACTGTCAGCTGAGGCACCACTGTCCTGAAGGATTCCAAGACAAAAGATGGAGAGAGAAAAAAAGTTGTCATTCAGGAAATGGAACGAGTTTAGATGGGAACATGCTGAGGGGCGAATCATCTGGATCCTCAGCTGAACGAGCTCTCGCGTAAAACATCATGGACAAACAGGAAGGCGACGCTCCTTAAATACTGAACACTAATGTCCTGAGCCTGATCTCCCTGTCATAGCTGTTAGTTGGTAATTGCGAAAACGCAGTGCATACAGGGTGGGTGAGCTGGTGTTGTGACTGCATGTGTATCTTCCATGATTAACCCTGCTCCTACCTCAAGTTGCTGACAGCACCCCTTTTCTCAATCCCTTGTAATGATCATTAATTGGTATAAATCTCTGTAGCTGCTCTGTGACCTTCCCTGCCAGACACAGACCCCAGACCAGTCTTTATCCAGACACTCTAATCGAGTGTTTCTCTAATTTATGGACCTTGGGTTCGCCATTAAGAGGCAGATCCGGAGAATTAAATAACTAGCAGACCTTGGCTGGACCCCAGTCTTAGGTGGAGGAGGGAGGAGGGGGTGTAAACAGTGATGAATTACTACCCTCCCTCCCTCCCTCCCACCCCCACTGCCATCATCCTCATCCTTGACTTTGAGAAATACAATTTTTGTGTTTTAGGTCAGGATCTGACAACAATTAGGGACAGCAAAATGGATCGTCTGTGACCTTCACATTTCTCCCTCTGAGGAAACACACTGGCTGGGACAGGAGGCATCCAGAGACGATGCGTTCTGCAGTCTGGTGCGTTCTGCAGTCTGGTGCGTTCTGCAGTCTGGTGCGTTCTGCAGTCAGGTGTGTTCTGCAGTCTGGTGCGTTCTGCAGTCAGGTGTGTTCTGCAGTCTGGTGTGTTCTTCAGTCAGGTGTGTTCTGCAGTCAGGTGTGTTCTGCAGTCTGGTATGTTCTGCAGTCTGGTGCGTTCTGCAGTCTGGTGCGTTCTGCAGTCTGGTGCGTTCTGCAGTCTGGTGTGTTCTGCAGTCAGGTGCGTTCTGCAGTCAGGTGCGTTCTGCAGTCTGGTGCGTTCTGCAGTCTGGTGCGTTCTGCAGTCAGGTGTGTTCTGCAGTCTGGTGCGTTCTGCAGTCTGGTGCGTTCTGCTGTCTGGTGTGTTCTGCAGTCTGGTGCGTTCTGCAGTCTGGTGCGTTCTGCTGTCTGGTGCGTTCTGCAGTCAGGTGTGTTCTGCAGTCTGGTGTGTTCTTCAGTCAGGTGTGTTCTGCAGTCTGGTGTGTTCTGCAGTCTGGTGCGTTCTGCAGTCTGGTGCGTTCTGCAGTCTAGTGTGTTCTGCAGTCAGGTGCGTTCTGCAGTCAAGTGCGTTCTGCAGTCAGGTGCGTTCTGCAGTCTGGTGCGTTCTGCAGTCAGGTGCGTTCTGCAGTCTGGTGCGTTCTGCAGTCAGGTGTGTTCTGCAGAATCCTGCTACTCCTTCAGAGTCAGATCAGACGTGCGTTTCTCATATTTTGTCGAAATTGTCATTACTCGTCCCCTGATAACTCCCGTTATTAGGCTACCCAACAACACAAACAAATAATTACTTAATCTTTGAGCTTTCTTTTCTCTTCGCAGATAAAGTAAAGAGAAGTAATTATTCTACACATTCCGTTCTGCTTTCTCTTTCTTTCTCCCTCTCTCTGATCCTCCCGTTTGTCTGTCGTGTGTATTGATCTGCCAGGACGTCGGGGGTCAGCACGGCTAATTCCCTTTTTCATTAAAGCAAAGCCCCCCAAATTCTCTTAGTAGATCTCTCTCCTAGTTGTCCAATCTCCTGCCTCTCAATGACATGAATATAAGCCAGCCCTGATGGGGGCTTGGTGTAAATGTATTAGCCCTGTGTGGAAGCCTACCCCAGCTATAATTATGTTAGGAACCAATACGACAGCTGGGAAATCAATATGCGAAGACAGATTGAGTAGAGATGTGTGGCTGGTGGGGTGAGGAGGGGGGTGAGGAGGGGGGTGAGGAGGGGGGTGAGGAGGGGGGAGAGGAGGGGGGAGAGGAGGGGGGAGAGGAGGGGGGAGAGGCCTCCCTATGGAGTGCCTGGCTGAAGCCCACCATTAAGCTACAGACTTAGCATTTACTGCTAGGACTCACTGCCTTAATATACAGTAGCTAGTATTTAGCGGGAGATATTCTGGGCTGTCATTGTTGCTATCTACTGGGGTTTAACTATCTACTGGGGTTTCACTTATCAGTGGTGGGTCAGTAAGGGTGTTGGTTTTGAGGATTTTGAAATCCTGGTGGTGGTAAGAATCATAAATGTGTGTTTTTTTTTTAAATGTTTTATATATGACGCTGGGCTACGATTCATGTTCTCTAATTCACCGAGAGTCTACAAAGTGGATTTGGAATCTGTCGGCACTATTATGACAGTCATTGACGGTCTCTGTGGAACATCCTGAATTACCTTCATACATACAGATTTGAATAATTCATTAGAATACTTAATGATTGTCCAGAGAGAGCAGAATGGAAGTTGTGACTAACCTCAATTCCAGCATCACTGACTTTGTACAGCCAGTAAAAGCAATGCGATGGAAATTCAATCTCCAGAATTTACTGGAGATACATGATACATTTAGTATCACCAAATACTTGTCAGGAGCATTAGTCTGCTTAGATGAAAGCACATCACAGGGTGAAATGTTTCAGTACTGCTGCATCGTAAACACACAGTATACATTTTGTGTACAATTCAGGCTTTCATAAACCAGTTATATTTTCAACAAGTGATTGTAAATTCCCCGTCATTTATGCTGTTCTGTGCTCAGCTGAACGAGGCATTGTTTAGGCATGCCTCACGTCGTCATTACATGGAAATGTTCAAAGAAATGTCTTCAACAGAGGGGTTGAGTTTGTTAGTGAAGGGGATAAGTGTGTTTGTAGCCGGGGTGTGTGTGTGTGTAGCTGGGGTGTGTGTGTGTGTGTGTGGGGGGGGGGGGGGGTTGTTGTGCTGAGGGAGGTCTGAGGGGCAGTGAATCATCCAGCAAAGACGATGATTTGATCTTAACTTTGAACGGTTGTCCCTAATAAACAAAGACGAGGCTGTAATTTATATTCAATTAGGCCGGCGGAATCAGAGCACCGTGGCAACGAAACAAAGGGACGAAGCCAGGGGGGGCGGGGCGGGGCATCTGCCAGCGCCCAATCAGGCGCTCTGAGGCACACACAGGCAACAAAAGAAGCTATCAGCCGAAGAGCGGAGTCACAGACATAAGTGCCCCCAATAAGTGTGCAATTTCTGCCCATATGACTATCCTGACACAATCGCTCTAATTTTCCTTCTTTGAAATGACTGATAAAAGACTTAGGCAATCGCTATGGAGACCGAGTTTCTTCCATCAAGAAGGGAAGGAGGGAGGGACGAAGGGGAATGGTGTGTGTGTGTGTGTGTGTGTGTGTGTGTGAAGTGATAGGGCCTCAGGGCCAGAACATGGAGGATAAAGTGTCAGTTTGAGAAAAATCCCAAATTAATACTTGTCGTTCTCTTTCCTTGTCTTCGTGGTCTCCCCCTCTTGCAGGGATCTCATTAACTCGAGGTCATTTGTCCTGACAATGTATTGGAAACCACTCAATCACAAGACTTTAGGAAGATATTCAAAACAGCCCAGAGCGCAGTCCCTCCTCTGTCCACTCCTGAAGTCATGTGTGACCAAATCAGACAAGCTGACATGCAAAACATCCAAGACAACACACACACCTCCCTACGCCTCCCTAATCCAAGGCTTCCTGGGGTCAGCTGCTGGAGGGACAGAGTGTGTGGATGATGGAGACAGGGTCTCGGTGAGGGTCATGTGCTCCAGTGTGAAGGGCCAGCAGTCCCCGGTGCTGAGGCTGCCCCCTGCGTCTCCTCTGGGGCTGACCTTGGCCCTCGCAATCAACACTCATTTATCTGCTCCTCTCACTCTGGGGGGAGCAATACTAATTCAGAAAATACATTTACAAACTCAAGAAAATCTAGCAAAACAGACTAAATCAATCCTACCAAGATTGCAGCATAAATAAATAGAGATCGTTTTTTTGTGTTTTTTTTGTCTACCTCACTAACAAGCATTACTAGTCCTCCTCCTCTCTCCTCTCCCTGCTCCTCTCCCTCCTCTCTCCTCTCCCTCCTCCTCTCCTCTCCCTCCTCCTCCTCCTGCTCCTCTCCCTCCTCCTCTCTCCTCTCCCTGCTCCTCTCTCCTCTCCCTCCTCCTCTCCTCTCCCTCCTCCTCCTCCTGCTCCTCTCCCTCCTCCTCTCTCCTCTCCCTGCTCCTCTCTCCTCTCCCTCCTCCTCCTCCTGCTCCTCTCCCTCCTCCTCTCCCTGCTCCTCCTGCTCCTCTCCCTCCTCCTCGTCTCTCCTCTCCCTGCTCCTCCTCCTCTCTCCTCTCCCTCTTCCTCCTGCTCCTCTCCCTCCTCCTCGTCTCTCCTCTCCCTGCTTTTCTCCCTCCTCCTCTCCCTCCTACTGCTCCTCTCCCTCCTCTTCCTCTCCTCTCCCTCCTCCTCCTCCTCCTCCTCTCCCTCTCCATTCCCTGTTCTCTCCCCCCTGACTGACTGTCTGAGGTACTGATTTTAAACACAGCCCCTGCCTGTGCCTGGCTAAGACTGGCTAATAGCTTAATCAATACTTATTATGGCTTTATTGGTGCACTAAAGTGAGAACAGAGGCTTGCCAGTCACTGTACCAGAGAGAGAGAGAGAGGAAGAGAGAGGGAAGAGAGAGGGGAGAGAGAGGAATAGAGAGCGAGACCTCTTCAGATCCTCAGAGACAGCCTCCTCGCCTGTGGGATTTCCTTATTCAGGAATCCAATCTTCCTGATGTGATTGACGTGGATTGGATCCCAGGGAATGAGGATAACTCTTTTAGTGCCCCAATGAAACCCTAATGGGTTTGTCTCCAGTCCCGGCCAGATTATCTGACTGGGCCCTAAACTGGACTGGTCTTCCACAATTAGCGTCCAGTGCACGGCAAGGTCCAGGATGGGGGGAGAGGGGAGCGAGGGAGAGGGAGAGGGGAGCGAGGGAGAGGGGAGAGGGGAGCGAGGGATGGTGTGGATGGGAGAGCATGAGTAGGAGAGAGGAGAGGTGATTAGTTAGGAGAGGCTGGGTGGACTGATCAGGAACAACGTGTTCTATACGTGAGTCACACACACACACACATACACGACACACACACATACACGACACACACACACAGATACACAACACACACACACACACACACAATGACAAACGGGTAGAAGGCACTGAAAGGCTCAGTGTGTGTTTTCATCACGGCATGAAACACATCTATCCTTGACTTTTATTTTTCACGTTGGAGAGTGAGACAGGGAGTTCAATCATCAAGCCAGTCCATTCACATGTGTGGTTAAGCACACGGAGAAACAGGTTTTAGAAGTGACCTCAGCAGTGTGTGACTTGTTAGCGTTAACTGAAGAAGCTTTGAGTGAACCGGCTGAGGGGACTAACACAGAATACAAGCTCTCTCATGTGTTGTCTTCATCAAATCAAAATCAAATCAAATTTATTTGTATAGCCCTTTTTACACGCAAGCATGTCACAGAGGGCTTCACATATGCCCATAGAACTGCCCCTCAACCAACCTAAACCCTCAAGGAAGACAAGGAAAAACTCCCAAAAAACTCTCAACAGGAGAAAAAAAAAATGGAAGAAACCTTGGAGGAGCAATTCAGAGAGGGATCCCCTCCTCCAGAGACGGTTGGTGGGAGAGAGGAGCAGAACACAGGCTAAACATAGTCATACAGTGTCGATGGGTTTTTAAAAACACCAAAATCCATTATTCAACTTTATAGATGTAGGACAGGACCGGGAGACTCGCGACCAGGTCCAGCGTTGGCTGAACCGACGACCAGGCAGGTGCTGACAACTCAAACCCCCCACACCACAAGGGATGTGTGTGGGGGGGGGACAGAGAGAGGAGAGCAGGGATTAGAGAATGCCAGGAGCAGCTAACAGTTACAGTCATAATAGAATGAGATCCCCACGGTCAAGTGTGGACTGGTGCAGCAATTTAACAGAGCAAAAAAGGGGAATTGGATGCAACCCCACACACCAAGACAGCGACAGCCCCCCCTCATTTGGAACATGAAATCTGTTCCAGGGGAAGAGAACTCTAAAATAAGTTATACTTAAAGAATAAGGATGGAAACAACCCGTCCCCCGTTGCCTCCAACTAATAACATACATGTAGCTGAAGCTCTTCATTTGTCTGTCAGCAGGGTGCCTTTATCTATCTGTGTGTGTGTGTGTGTGTGTGTGTTAAGAGTAGACCTTTTAATGTCTGTTATTCCAGAAAGCTTTTGTTTGTTTATTCATAAAGAAGGACATGACACAGTACACATTAAACACACATGATCGTGTTCTGCTCACAGAAATATTCTGTATTTACACAATTGACAAAAACCCAGTATTAACTAGCATAACCGACAGGAAGAGTGACAGGATGATACACTGTCTTTCCCACACCTGTGGAAGAGGCTGGTGGAATATGGCCCAGTTCTTCCTCCTCTTCAACACCCTGGGGCCTACCCTGTAGGGGTTTGGGCCCGGGTTCTACCCTGTAGGGGTTTGGGCCCGGGCCGTTCCAACTCTGAGTGGAGGAGGTGAGAGGGGGCGAGAGAGGGGTCCATCGTTGTGTTTTTAGCCGAACGCAGTATCTGAGTATCTGAATTCTGTCTGTCTTGGAAGCCGTGGATTATGAATCCACGTTGACCTTGGAGGTCATTTTCAGCAAACTGAAAAGAGAGAGAGACCTAGAGGGAGAGGGAGACCGAGAGAGAGAGAGAGACCTAGAGAGAGACCTAGAGGGAGAGAGACCTAGAGGGAGAGAGAGACCAAGAGAGAGACCTAGAGGGAGAGACCGAGAGAGAGAGAGACCTAGAGAGAGACCTAGAGGGAGAGAGAGACCAAGAGAGAGAGAGAGACCTAGAGAGAGACCTAGAGGGAGAGAGAGACCTAGAGGGAGAGAAAGACCATAGAGGGAGAGAGATAGACCTAGAGAAAAAGACCTAGAGAGAGAGCCCTATAGAGAGAGAGCCCTATATATAGAGAGAGAGACCTAAAAAGAGAGAGAGACCTAGAGAGAGAGAGACATAGAGGGAGAGATGAACAGAGATGGAGAGAGAGACACTGAAGATAGCGAGGGTTTGCAGGGATAATCCTAAAAGCTGCACAATAAAACCTCCATAATCCAAATAAATCAGAAGTTCATCAGTCGTCGATCTAATCCTGTTACTCATCTGCAGGCTCACAGAGGAACGCAACAATCGTTAGCATCCATGTGGAGGTCCAGTGTTGCTACCTGTGAGCAGCACAGCATCCATGGTTATCATTGGTTATCCATGGTTATCCATGGTTATCGTTGGTTATCCATGGTTATCATTGGTTATCCATGGTTATCCATGGTTATCCTCTGAGGACAGTTAAGAGCTTGAGTGTGTGTGTGTGTGTGTGTGTGTGTGTGAGAGGCTGCTGTGTGTGTGTGTGTGTGTGTGTGTGTGTGTGAGAGGCTGCTGTGTGTGTGTGTGTCCAGGTTTCCTCCGGCCCTGCAGGTTGTGTGCAGGTTGTGTGCAGGTTGTGTGCAGGTTGTGTGCAGGCTGCAGCAGCAGGCCATGCGAGCCTGGTGTGTGATGTCATGTGCTGCGTTTCAGCATGTCATCACAGCGCAGCGTGCTCTGGGCTCTCTATGGGCCTCTGATGCCTCTGATGCAGAACACACACACACACAGCCTGCCATTTCCCCTACAGGGAGCTGGGTGTGTCCTCCGTAGGCTGCTGGGAGGTTGATTGACAGATTAATCATTCTGTTTGTGTGCCTGTAGATTTGTACGTGTGTGCATATATGTTTTGTGTAC